>NC_134358.1:76830707-77130707 GCF_048569485.1 Anomaloglossus baeobatrachus | reverse complement strand
CAATAATTAATTTCCAATAAAGTTCTGTTCATTCATTGCTATCAAATTATTGCAGGTTCTTCCAAATTTGGACCTAATGGAATTTTCTGTAAAAATTATATCTATAACATTGCATACATTTTTGGTACGATAAAGATTTTTTTTTAATTTTTTTATCTTGCTTGTACGTAATTTCACACGCTTTTTGTGCAAATTCCATATATGATAGTTAAAAATATATTTTTTATAAAATTAGGGCATAAGAAAACATAAGAATTAGTCATTAGATTTGAAACAGTTTTCATAAACCCAAATTTTGCATACCTGTGTAATGAGAAAGAACATAGGAAAAAAGTATTGAACACATGAAAAAAGAGACACATAAAGCCATGGAAAGTCATGACACCAGCTGAAATCTATCAGTAATTTTAAAGGAATCTTGCCACTTATTAAAAAATAATATCAACTGGTTCAACTGATTGCCTATAAAAAAGGTTTCTCAATACCAAGGTGCCACACAAGATATATGTCATGATGGGTAAAACCAGTGAGCTGTCTCAAGTCCTTCGCAACCTTTTTGTTGCAAAACATACTGATGTCATTGGTTACAGAATTTATAAACTACTGAGGGTTCCAGTGAGCACTGTTAGAGCAATAATTCAGAAGTAGAAAGAACATAATTTCTCCATAAATCATCCATAACCAGGTGCTCCTCGTGAGATTTCAGACAGTGGAGTGAAAAGAATTATCAGAAGAGTTGTCCAAGAGCCAAGAAAAAATATGTGGAGGGCTATAGAAAGATCTGGAATAAGTAGGTAGAATTGTGTCAAAGAAAACAAGTAACACACTCATCCTCCATGGCCTATGTGCATGCTCAACACTCCAGATTCCATTGTTGAACAACAAGCATTTTCAATTGTGTTTAAAGTTTGCTTAAAAAAGCCTGTGAAATACTGGGAGAATATAGTCTGGTCAGATGAGACCAAAATTGAACTCTTTGGATGCCATAATACAGTGCATATTTGGAGACCAAATGGCAAATCACCCCAAAAACACCATACCAAGAGTGAAGATTTCAAATGGCAACATCATGGTGTGGGGCTGATTAGCATATGGCAATGGCAAACTTCATGTGATTTAAGGAAGAATGAATGGACAAATATACCGAGACATTCTTGATAAAAACCTGCTGCTATCTACCAGCATGATGAAGTTGAAATAAGGGTGGACATTTCAGCAAGACAATGATAACAAACAGGCAAGGAAACTCTAAATTGGTTTCAGAGAAAGAAAATAAAGCTGCTAGAATGACCAAGCCGAACACCTAACCTGAATCCAATAGAAAATTTATGGAAGACACTAAAGCTCAGAGTTCCAACAAGGAGACCTTTGGGATTTGAAGAGTGTTTGTGTGGAAACAAAGACCAAAATCACACCTGAGCAATGCATGCAACTACTTTCTCCATGCAGGAGGCGTTTTTAAGCTGTCATTCATCACCAATATAAGCTTTTCTACGAAGAATTCATTAGATTTCAGTAAGCGTATTCAATGCTTTTTCCCTGCGTAATTTCCCATTATAACATGTAAGTTAATAAAAACCTGTCAGCAAGGTTTTGCACTATAAAGTAAAGCCATGGCCATAATGGTGCTCTGAGGCTCATTAAATGGATACCTGTAGTGAAAAAATCAGATTTTTGGTTGTTGAGTAATCTTCCTCTAAACTTTGCAGGATGATGTCATCCATGCATCGGGGCAGGACTTGAGAGGTAGGGTCTTCTTCTTCCCTGCCGGTCCACCTGCCTTCTCTGTTTCATCTACAGGTCACTGATTATTCAGTAACCTGCCTTACTTTTGAAAATCCATGCCACTGCCGCCATGATTGAGGTGGGCAACATGTGCGCTGTGTGATTCTATGGGTGGTGAGCAGTCCTCCTTCTTCTGTAGCTGGGGTGCATGACGCGTCTACGTCATCCACACTTGCCGGCATTGAGGTCTTGCGGAGGTGCACTTTGGTCTGCCCTGAGGAGGGCAGATCAAAGTGTGGCGCCCTGGACAAGCCAGGACGTCACAGGTACTGCAACAACACACCCCACACCCCGGTTAGGAACATCAAAGTCAGACACAAATCCTTGTTGCCTCCCTCCATGGGCTGATGTCCACACCAGGTGGGGCGGAGCCAGGCGGTTGGCTCCTCCCACCGAGGAGTTCACAGTCCTGGAGGCGGGAAAAGGAAGGGAGTTGAGTTGAGTAGAGGAGAGTGGAGTTGAGAGTTTGGAGAGTGAGGAAGTGGTAGTGGAGGAACTGACTGGCCATGTCCGGGTACGTGGCCCGGGCACAGAAACAGCAAGGTTGGCAGACGGTGGTGACCGTCTGCAGGAGAGGCTGATTGACGCACAACCGTAAGGACCGGGGACAGGCGGTGGGCCGCCGGTACCGGATCGGGGAGCGAAGAGAGGCCAGCACCATTCGGCAGGGCCTACGGACCCCAACCAAGCTAGGAGTCACTGTTAAACCAGTCAAATCCGTCAGCGACGGGAACCTCCGGGGTTTCCCAGCAATAAAGACCCGACTGAAGGCAACCGCTCAACCGTGAAGGGAAATACAGCTACCGCCACAGCTAGAGTTCCCAGGGCCAGCGCCTGCGGGCAAAAGGGGCTCCTCCGGCAAACATACCGCTGGGGAGCGGGTTACCGGTGGGAAGCCATCGGGGCCGAGAACATAACACAGGTGCAGGGAGAGACAGTTACCGCCAACCTACCGGGAGTGACCGTCGCAGCCGTCTGTGGGACTCGTCCATCCAGCCGTTTGTTTTACCAGAGACTCCGTGTGCGTTACTGGCTGAGTAAGTACCACCGTGCCGTCTGGCACTGCGCTGCCCCGCGACCCTGCACCTGGCCAAACCCCGCAATCCATCAATCAAACAACAACTCCGGGCCCCGGGACTACCAAAATCCCCCTACCCACGGAGGGGAGGAAAACATCCCAGCTGCTCCCTGTCACCGCTCCCGGGATCCCCGTACAGAGCAGCGGTGGTGCCCCAACCTCACTACACACCGTGGGTGGCGTCACAAACCGACATCCCAAACACCAACAACCCCTTTCACTCAAGGGCGAGGAGCGCCGCTCGAGTCCCCGGATCCGGCCCACCGCTCGAGCCACTGAGCAGCAGCAGCAGCGCCGGACCCGAGCGTGGTGAGCGCAGCGTCCCCTCCCCGCCCGCGACAAAAGTATTGTAGTGCGCCTGTGCTGGACCGGTGAGTGTGTATGACATAGGATGTGTCATGCACACAGGCTTCAGAAGGAGGACCAAGATGGCCGAAACAGAAGGCACCAGACAATGGAGACGCCCATATGGCCCAACTCCACTGCACCGCGACCGTTAAGTAAGTATTATAAAGTGATTTTTATGTTCTACACGGTGACCTGAGCTCTTATATACAGCATGTTAGAATGCTGTATATAAGAGTCCGGTGGTGGTGGCTGCCACTTATATGCCGAAAAAACGGTGACAGGTTCCCTTTAAAGGTTACTAGACCACAAAATTCCCAAAGTGGCTGGTAGAATACCTGGCATTCTAAGACAGGATCACTTATAAAGTCACTGAGCTCTTTATTATGACTCATACTACTAGTGTTTGTCTTACATATCGCTTAGTTGTGAGTGACGGGTTGTATGCGTTGTATCCACACACTCTTTCGGCATACAGTGTATCTTGCTATTTAGCTGTGATACATATAAAGACAACACGGAGTATATATAGAGGAATGATTGAAAGGTCAGATGGATAAATAATGGGATTAAGTTATTCTATGTGAATATACTTGTGCTCAAGTTGAAAGTAACTGGGGAATATATTAACCTTTCCCTTCATCTCTAAGAAGCAAAGTAGACTCAACTATTTCTTTTCATTAACTGACAGGAGAAAATCGATTAAAAAAAAATATCTTTATGATAATACAACATTCATCCTTAGCCTATTTGCTTACCTTATTTTTTTTTATGCAAATATGAGACAATTCTGAAAGACAGTTATTTAATATTTTGCCAGTGGGAAAACTATCGAAGAAAAGAAAGCCTACTTCTGCCCACCATACAAGGTTTGAGGCACAGGGTTCCCAAAGTTACTTGTTTCCTCTTACAATCCATGAAAGGAAACAGTATCTCTTAGTGTGGCAGATATACATACAATCAGTGGCATACCACCAATGGCGGCAGTCCATGCTGCCAGTATGGGACCAGTCAGTGAGGGGGCCTGGTGGCAGCGCTGGCGCCGAGCCCCTCACCCATCATTGAACGTTCAACTGCATCGGCATCCTGGATCCCTCCTCCCTCTGGATCCCTCTGCTCCCTCCTCCGTCATTCTCCCTCTGCGTTTGAAATGTAATGGCACAATGATGTCACTACAGCTCTCCTACTGCGCCGAGATATGCAGAGCTGCAGAACGCTCGCCATGGACACCGGAGCAGCAAGGGACCAAGGAAAGGTGAGTATTTTTTTTTTTTACATCAGTGAGTACACTGATGGCTATAATACTATATGGAGGACTAAGGAGTCCATTATTCTGCATGGAGGATTTTGTATGCAATATACTATATGAAGGACTATGGGGAGTGGATTATATGATATGAAGACTATGTGGAGTGCACTATACTGTACTAAATGGAGAACTATGTGGTTTGCATTATACTATATGGAGAAGTATGTGGTTCTGTTATGTTCGTAGAACAACTCAAAAAAGGGAAAAGATAACACACTAAAAGCTACAACTGATCCTGCCGGTTCCTGTACAGACTAGACATCCCAACCCTTCAGGAAATACCAAACAAATAGGAAATACCAGCAGGAGGAACGTAGTTAAAACTGCATCCAAAAGGTGATTGAGCAGGCAATTGAGTAAATGAATACACTTGCTATCCTAATAGAATCAAAGCATGGATAACAGAAACTAAACACCAGAAGAAGAGGTGTATCTACTGCGATCCGGTGGACAGAGAGGCGACCACAGACTCAAGCGTTCGAATACAGATGCATGACAGGTGCATTATACTATATGGATGACTATGGAGTGTGCATTATACTATAAGGAGGACTGTGGGGGTACATTATACTATATGGAGGGCTATGCAGTGTGCATGTTACTATATGGAGGACTATGGGGTGTGCATTACACTATATGGATGACTATGGAGTGTGCATTATACTATAAGGAGGACTGTGGGGGTACATTATACTATATGGAGGGCTATGCGATGTGCATGTTACTATATGTAGGACTATGGGATGTGCATTATACTATAAGGCTATGTGCGCACGTTGCGTTCTCTGCAGTGCGGAAAAGAACGCACCCTCTGGCAGTCTTTCTCCTGAGCACATAGGTAAATGAAGGACTATGTAAATATATATATAAAATATATATGTAAATTTCAATTGCAAATTGAACTTTTTGTCTATGTATTTAACCCCTAAAAGCTAATGCTGAGGCTTAAAGATTTTTCATTTTAAACTGATTTTCACTTATCCATGGCGTGTGAACATCCTTTTTTGCATCTTTAAATGCTTTGTAAAGCAGTTTCTCAACCACAACAGCTCAAACTTGTGTTCATCCATATGACGGAGCAGTGGGAGTCAGTTGAAAAAGGAATATTAAATGAATGAACAGACATGGCAGAACACAGGAGATATATTTTAATGTTTAATTCAATAAAAATGAAGCATTAATGACACATGAAAGATAGATGAGTTAATGCAAAATGAAGACGAGAGATTAGCACAGGGGAGAGAAATTGAATTAGTAGGACAATAAACATTTTACCTACAAATAGGAGAAAGAAAAAAGTTACGAGATGAAATTGCTGCATATTGGTAATGGTGACATTGTAATAGTCCAAAACCTGGTGTTTCTATCACGCTAGGTACGGGGAAGTACCATGTGAATGGCCAAAGGGAAGGGAATCTCTATGTCTAGGAAAGGGGGAGATGGTGACCCCTGACCACGCCTACCGCTGGGCTCTGGGTTCCCTCCCCACCCTAGATAGGTTCCGTACTTATGCTCTGAGCCAGATACCTGACCCTAGGCTAACCCTGATCTGTGCCCTAGGTATGTAGCGGTTGGGATGAGCTCTTCGTCAACCTGAATAGACACTAAAGGACACACAAGGATAACAAACAAGGGAAAACAACAAACAACCTATTTCTAGTTGTCTCAGGAAGAGAAGCAGCAACAACCACCAAGATTCTCCAAAAGTATGCAAGCCGCCTGCTTGCACTGAAGGCTTGATAAAGATTTATCAAATATCACCAGCACCGAATAGAAAATGAAGTTATATAAAAGCAAGGGAAGTACTGATGAACAGCAGCTGACAGTCTGAACAACGCCACAGGGTCCTAAAGGGAAAGCCATGAAAACCAAGCAGGAATGATAGGTCAAGGAACAGTTCTGCAGAAAAACTCTATGACCTTCTATAGCCAAACACCACTGGACTGTCTGTCACCCGTGACAATTTCATAGAGGTGAGTGAAATTATTTAAGCAGAATTGAATTCTTCTCAAATTTTACAAAAAATTGTATTCTCCAGAATATGAATTTTTATGGTCACCTCAATGATCACTTGTCTCACCGTTCTTGTATCCCACCATCTGGGTTTTGGAGCCTCTTCTTTTCTCCTTTCCCCAGTAAGCGAATTTTGTTTGATCCCTTTACTTCGTGGCCAGGTCTAGGCCTCAGCCTTCACTACTTCCTGAAGATATGACAGGAGTCACCTGAGTAACTTGCATAGCACACAGTGACATCAATCTGAGGCCTAGTCCATCCAGACGCCTGGAGTCAAGAGGCCAAAGAGAATGTGTGTTGGGAGAAGAGGAAAAGAAGAGGCACAGAGAAGCTTACGAAGGGACAGGTGAACGGTGAGGTGAATATTATATTTTTTATTTTTTTTAATCATTTATTAGAGAACTTCGAGATTAATAACGAACATTACGTTTGCAGAGAAAAACTTTGTTGCTGATCAAATTTCCCTGTAAAATCCGAACGATTTATCAAATTCTAGTCTTGCTAGACTCGATCATCTCTATTTATGATCCTATTCTAGTGCTGTTCTCATTACTGTCAGCTCTCTTATGGCACAAGTACATGTAAACTGTAAATCATGTGGCTTTATCCCTGTAGATGCTTTGTTTTCCTGAGATGGCTTTCCAATTTATTAGTCATGGATTTATTTATTAATGGTTTCTACACAATCTTGTATTTTTCTATATAATTGTGCCTGACAGTTTGAATTTTGTTTGCTCATGTGATTGTTTCTGTGTGCTTCCATAAGGAGAAAGAAGGACTTGTAGTCGTGCTGTATGTGTTATGTTGACAGTACACTTGGACAGTACAGTCCAAGACAGTTAAATGTTGGGGCTAGCTCATGGTGGAAGTGAATGTAGGGAAAGTGACAGTTTCCTGTGGAACATCAGATTGTGACTAGACCAGTCTTAAGGTCTAGTTAGCCGACAAGGCCTCATGATGTGGGTGTCCTGCAGCTAGAGGAGACTGGGCTAGAGATAGCGTGATCTAGAATGTAGAGTAAGAAAGAGGTGACTGGAACAAAAGTAATCAGAGTTGGGTCAGTGGACTGACCGAAAGTACAAGTGACCGAACCAGACAAGTCCTTAAATACCGCGCTCAGCAGTACCACCACAGTAGCAACAGCACCCACACCAAGCCAAGACCCCATCTTTCATGTAGTGTGTTGTCCACGACTACCTCCCCATGCATGGTACACTTCCAGTTATTTATTTATTCTTTTTATTCCTTTTTACATCATGGTTTTATTGATTTTGACATGCATGTATTTTGTAGGCCATGAAAAAGGTCATGTGACTGAAACTTTGACCCGTTGCACACAGACCTTTTTTTGCTGATGAAAATAAATGGTTACAATTTCATTTTGAACTATGAGTACTTAGAGAACCGTCATCTGATCTATGATGCCTCAACCAAGAAGAGCATGAATCAGTCTCGTTGTGTGCTTGCAGCCAGGTAAAATCCAGCTGGGGACAATGGCCTTGATTCATCAAGACCGTCATTTTTCAGTTGGATTTTTTTGCTTGTTGCAGTGGCACTACTTGAAAGTCAGAATGCGACCTTAATCACCTGTGTTATGCTGCAGTGTAGCAGCGCCAGCAATACATGATAATCTTTGGCCGTTTGACCTGCGTCACACCCAAAGTCACCATCTAGTCCCACCCTAAAAGTTATTTTTCACTCATTGTTTTTATGCCATGACTTAAAGATGATTTGGCCTTTTGAAACAAGATGACATTTTTACATTTTTTAATGAGGACCTTTCACTGTATTTTTTTTATGTAAAAGAAGTGTCTTCTCTAATTCGCGCTGTTCCACTTATTCTAGAACAGTATTGTGGCCGTCTGTTCGAAAGTTATTTCCCCAGGAACCCAGATGTCAATTTTCTCTTCCACCAACTGTGCATATAGTTGGTTGAAGGTACAATTTGCACTTTTATTTCAGGGAGGAACATTTTGGAATAAAGGAGCACAAAAGAAAAAGAAAACTATTCCAGAATCGGTGGAGCAGCGACAGTTGTCGGCGGTGTTCACTTTAAATTTAAGAAATCCAGTGAAATTTCCTCTATTACGTTGGTCTTGTTGTGGAATTACCATTTGGTTACAAAATCTATATAATTGCTGTGTACATGTAATGACGATGGTATGAAAAATAGTAAAATAACCAGCTCCCCCACAAGGTAAAGGTTGGAATTTATCCAGTAAGTACTGAGCTTTTCTGCAACAGGCAACAACACAATCGGGGAAAAATGACTCCTGTAACCACAACTCACAGCAATCATAAGATGATATGACAATATAGGACAAAACAGTGGTGTCCAAGCATGATTATAGCTTTTTTGTAAGAGCATGGTGGAGATTTTTCCAACACAAGAATATGGACTAGCCCCCACCAGGTTGTATTTGTGCATCAACGTTCATGTATTATATTGACAGTATGTAGATCCATAAAACCAATCAGAACCTCAGTAAGAAAAAAGAATAAAAAATAATGTCCTACCAATACCCAAAATGCAATTATAGAGCACAGGGTCAGTGTCAAATTTTATTCAGAGTCACACTACTATAAGCAACAAGGCTAAATGTATTCCCTTAGACAGGTCACTGCGTCTTACAAGAACAAGACACTTAATGAGAGCCAGAACCCACCAAAGCCTCGAAGAAGAACAAAACATTTGTCTGGAAATATTTTGTTAGCAGTGTAATAATCTCGTTAGTAACCGTGTCTTTTCTACTTGAAAAAAACATCTAAATGAGCTGAAGATCAAGAAGAAATTATAATAAGATGCTTAATAATAAGGTAGCTCTAGTCAGACTTATCTTAGGACAGTATTATAATGTGCATTATCAGACAAGGCTGCAATGTTTTCCATAGTTTTGGTTGAGGCATGAAGAGAAAAAAGCAAGTCAGGAGCAGAAGCACAGAATATTAAAAGATAATCTTCAATTAAAATACTGGAAACCTAATGACTCCAAAAAGCAGAAGAGAAGATATATACAGCATTTATTATACACTGGCTATATATATATATATACAGTTAGGTCCAGAAATATTTGGACAGTGACACAATTTTCGCGAGTTGGGCTCTGCATGCCACCACATTGGATTTGAAATGAAACCTCTACAACAGAATTCAAGTGCAGATTGTAACGTTTAATTTGAAAGTTTGAACAAAAATATCTGATAGAAATTGTAGGAATTGTACACATTTCTTTACAAACACTCCACATTTTAGGAGGTCAAAAGTAATTGGACAAATAAACCAAACCCAAACAAAATATTTGTATTTTCAATATTTTGTTGCGAATCCTTTGGAGGCAATCACTGCCTTAAGTCTGGAACCCATGGACATCACCAAACGCTGGGTTTCCTCCTTCTTAATGCTTTGCCAGGCCTTTACAGCCGCAGCCTTCAGGTCTTGATTGTTTGTGGGTCTTTCCGTCTTAAGTCTGGATTTGAGCAAGTGAAATACATGCTCAATTGGGTTAAGATCTGGTGATTGACTTGGTCATTGCAGAATGTTCCACTTTTTTGCACTCATGAACTCCTGGGTAGCTTTGGCTGTATGCTTGGGGTCATTGTCCATCTGTACTATGAAGCGCCGTCCGATCAACTTTGCGGCATTTGGCTGAATCTGGGCTGAAAGTATATCCCGGTACACTTCAGAATTCATCCGGCTACTCTTGTCTGCTGTTATGTCAAGTGACCCAGTGCCATTGAAAGCCATGCATGCCCATGCCATCACGTTGCCTCCACCATGTTTTACAGAGGACATGGTGTGCCTTGGATCATGTGCCGTTCCCTTTCTTCTCCAAACTTTTTCTTCCCATCATTCTGGTACAGGTTGATCTTGGTCTCATCTGTCCATAGAATACTTTTCCAGAACTGAGCTGGCTTCATGAGGTGTTTTTCAGCAAATTTAACTCTGGCCTGCCTATTTTTGCAATTGATGAATGGTTTGCATCTAGATGTGAACCCTTTGTATTTACTTTCATGGAGTCTTCTCTTTACTGTTGACTTAGAGACAGATACACCTACTTCACTGAGAGTGTTCTGGACTTCAGTTGATGTTGTGAACGGGTTCTTCTTCACCAAAGAAAGTATGCGGCGATCATCCACCACTGTTGTCATCCGTGGACGCCCAGGCCTTTTTGAGTCACCAGTCAATTCCTTTTTTCTCAGAATGTACCCGACTGTTGATTTTGCTACTCCAAGCATGAAATGTAAATTGTTCTTTTATTCTATATGCTACTGACATGTCTCCAAATTTTCAAGCAATAAATTTTGTATTTATTTTCTGACCTGCTTTTTATCACCTGCTCTGTGATAGTCTCAGTGTTCTGTTTAACATGCAGATAGCATCATGAAGACCAAGGAACACAACAGGCAGGTCCGTGATACTGTTGTGGAGAAGTTTAAAGCCGGATTTGGTTACAAAAAGATTTCCAAAACTTTAAACATCCCAAGGAGCACTGTGCAAGTGATCATATTGAAATGGAAGGAGTATCATACCACTGCAAATCTACCAAGACCCGGCCGTCCCTCAAAACTTTCATAACAAACAAGGAGAAGACTGATCAGAGGTGTAACCAAGAGGCCCATGATCACTCTGGATGAACTGCAGAGATCTACAGCTGAGGTGGGAGAGTCTGTCCATAGGACAACAATCTGTCATACACTGCACAAATCTGGCCTTTATGGAAGAGTGGCAAAAAGAAAGCCATTTCTCAAAGATATCCATAAAAAGTGTCATTTACAGTTTGCCACAAGCCACCTAGGAGAAACATGTGGAAGAAGGTGCTCTGGTCAGATGAGACCAAAATCGAACTTTTTGGGAACAATGCCAAACGATATGTTTGGTGTAAAAGCCACACAGCTCATCACCCTGAACACACCATCCCCACTGTCAAACATGGTGGCGGCAGCATCATGGTTTGGGTCTGCTTTTCTTCAGCAGGGACAGGGAAGATGGTTAAAATTGATGGGAAGATGGATGGAGCCAAATACAGGACCATTCTTGAAGAAAACCTGTTGGAGTCTGCAAAAGACCTGAGACTGGGACAGAGATTTGTCTTCCAAGAAGACAATTATCCCAAACATAAAGCAAAATCTACAATGGAGTGATTCAAAAATAAACGTATCCAGGTGTTAGAATGGCCAAGTCAAAGTCGAGACCTGAATCCTATCGAGAATCTGTGGAAAGAGCTGAAAACTGCTGTTCACAAACGCTCTCCATCCAACCTCACTCAGCTCCAGCTGTTTGCAAAGGAAGAATGGGCAAGAATTTCAGTCTCTCGATGTGCAAAACTGATAGAGACATACACCAAGCGACTGCAGCTGTAATCACAGCAAAAGGTGGCGCTACATAGTATTAACTTAAAGGGGCCGAATATTATTGCACGCCCCAATTTTCATTCTTTTATTTTTAACAAATGTTTAAAATAAGCAATAAATTTCGTTCAACCACACAATTGTGTCCCACTTGTTGCTGATTCTTCACCATGAAATAATTTTTTTTATCTTTATGTTTGAAGCCTGAAATGTGGGAAAAGATTCACAAATTCAAGGGGGTCGAATACTTTTGCAAGGCACTGTATATGTATACTCTATATACATAGGTGCATAGATATATATTTGCCTGTATATATATATATATATATATTTATATATATGGATATATATATATATATATATATATATATATATATATATATATACATGTGGCACCCCTGAGGCTTCAGTCGCCACAGAGTATTGCACATTATTTTAGGGGCGATATTCGGATATTCGCTTCGAGTAAGGAGGGGGTTAATCACCGGTGTTCCACATTTCACACTTACATAAGGCCTGGGAGCCTTATCCCAGGGGGATGGCTCAGGGTGGGCAGGTGGAGTGGCTATCATGAGTCATGGGACTTCCCCATTTACTGAAGCCAAGGTTCCACTTGGGGTAGAAGTAAGAGCACACTCATACAATCACTAGTAAGTCTACCCGGGATGCCAGTTCTGGGACATGACACCATCATATCTTCCTTCTCTTCTCTACACAGGGCCTGGGTCTGGGAGTGGAACTCTAAACCCAGGTGCCTCACAGCAGGAAGGGCAACTCTGAAAAAGGTCTTTGTTTCTTCTTTCCAACACCAGTGACTTCTCCTAACTTATCCGGGGTCGATGGAGCCCATTGCAGCGGGTGACCAGTACTATCTGGACGAGCGGCACAGCACAAAGAGTGAGTAAAGACACCTGGAACCGCAGTCACTGACCTTTTTAATCCAGATACAGCCGACCCGCGCCTTGGCGCTCAAACGCCATCATTACTCCTCTCATCATCCTCCCTGGGGCCCGCTCCACCTGTGGGGAGCGAAACCATCTCTGGCTGCTACTACCATCCGCCCTGGACGGCAGCAACAGCAGCGGCGGCTGAATCCCTGGCCGCATACCACAGGTGGCATCACGACATTCATCCTACTACTATCCCCACCATCTTCCCTCTTTTATTGGTGTACACCTCGGGGCAGGAAGCCGGGTAAGCCACCACGACATCCCGGATCATCACACCTGCCTGGTAACGAGTAACGCAGGTACGAGACACTACGTGCCTGACAACCTCTGCCCCCTTGGTGCTACATACACACTGCTCAAAACAATAAAGAAAGCACTTAAACAACACAATGTAACTCCAAGGCAATCAGACTTCTGTGAAATCATGCTGTCCAGTTATAAAGCAACACTTATTGTAAATCAATTTTGCCTGCTGTTGTGCAACTGGAACAGACAACAGGTAGAAAATATAGGCCATTAGCAAGATAACCCCTATAAAGGAGTGGTTCTACATATGGTGACCACAGACCATTTGTCTGTTCTCATTCTTTTTGGCTGTTGTCTTGGTCACTTTTGTATTTTGTCATTGCCCTCACCCCTATAGGTAGCATGAGGCGATGTCTACAACCCACACAAGTGGCACAGGTAGTGCAGCTCATCCAGGATGGCACATCAATGCGAGCTGTGGCAACAAGGTTAGCTGTGTCTGTAAGCAGAGTGTCCAGAGCTTGGAGCAGATACCAGAAGACAGTCAGTAAACCAAGAGACACGGAGGGGCCAATAAGAGGACAACAACCCAGCAACAGGACTGCTACCTCCTCCTTTATGCAAGGCCGAACAGGAGAAGCAGTCAGAGCCTTATAATATGATCTACAGCAGGATACTAATATCCATGTAACTGCTCTATCAAAAACAGGCTCATTTATCACAAGTGGGGGTTGTGTTTACAGCTTCAGCACTGTGCAGGGTGAGAGAACACCAAGATTGGCAGATTCCACATTGGAGCCCTGTGCTTCTCAAGGATGAGAGCAAGTTCACAATGAGCACATGTGACAGATGTGACGGAGTCTGGAGACGTCGTGAACAATGTTCTGCTGTCTGCAGCATCCTCCAGCATGACTGGTTTGGCAGTGGGTCAGTAATGGTAGGGGAGGCATTATTTGGAGGGTCGCACAGTCTTCCATGTGCTAGCCAGAAGTACCTTGACTGCCATTAGGTACTGGGATGAGATTCTCAGACCCATTGTGAGACCATATGCAGGGGCAGTGGTCCTGGTTTCCTTCTGATGCATGACAATGCTGGGCCACATGTGGCTCAAGTGTGTCAGCAGTTCCTGCATGATGAAGGCATTGATGCTATGGACTGGCCTGCCCATTCCCCAGACCTGATTCCCATTGAGCACATCTGGGAGATCATGTCTCGTTCAATCCACTAATGCCATGTTGTACCACAGACTGTCCAAGAGTTGACTGATGCTTTAATCCAGGGCTGGGAGGACATCTCTCAGGACAACATCCACCGACTCATCAGGAGCATACCTAGGCATTGTAGGGAGGTCATACAGGCATGTGGAGGCCACACACACCCTTCATTTCCTTGTCTTGAGGCATTTCCGCTGAAGTTGGATCAGCCTGTAATTTGATTTTCCACTTTGAATTTGAGTATCATTCCAAATCCAGGCCTCCATGGGATGTTAGTTTTGATTTACATTGATCACTTTTTTATTATTATTATTTATTATTATAGCGCCATCAATTCCATGGCGCTTTACATGTGAAAGGGGTATACATAATAGGGACAAGTACAATATTCATAAACAATACAAGGCACAGACTGGTACAGGAGGAGAGAGGTCCCTGCCCACGAGGGCTCACAATCTACAAGGGATAGGTGAGGATACAGTAGGTGAGGGTAGAGCTGGTTGTGCAGCCCTATATCAGACTGAGGGTTACGGCAGGTTGTAGGCTTGTCGGAAGAGGTGGGTCTTCAGGTTCCTTTTAAAGCTTGTCAAGGGAGGCGAGTGTCTGATGTGTTGTGGTTGTGATGTTTTATGTTTTATTGTTCTCAACGCACTCCACTATGTAATGAGTAAAGATTTGCAAGTGGAATATTTCATTTATTGAGATTTAGAATGTGGTATTTTAGTCTTCTTTTTATTTTTTTGAGCAGTGAACATATATGTTTGTTGCCCAACTCTATTTATCTATATGTTACCCATCTGACCTTCTAACTGCTAGAGTTTCACCCTGCTGGCCATAGCTCCATCAAGGAAATGAGGCACACAAAGCAGCCCTTCACTCTTGCCAGCTAAGACTCAAGTCATCTGGCCCTAGTCTTCTGAGCCAAGATGCAGAACCCTTCGATTTCCACAGACAATGGCATTTCCATTGAACAACACCAGTCAGCCTATATATAATGGCCGTCATTCTTTTCCAGCCACTATCCAGCTTATGAGGTTGTCGGTGGTTTCAACAAAATCACATTATGAGATTATTACCCTAATCACTGTTTCTAAACTTTTCATTGCATCACATTAATCTGTTTCTGTACCAAATTGGATCTACAGAGTGTCTATAATAATCTGATTTGGGAAAACAGATTTCGACTCTCGGAATGGACACTGCAAGTATTTGGTCATCTCACTTTGTGAAGATAGATACCAAGATGTGTTGAATCCATACATTCTCATGTATCTAGATGGTATTCTAATATTAGCACAAGATGTGACCTCTCACCATCTTCACGTTAGTTTATTCACCATATACTGCCAAACCTTAAAATGTTCAAACACTAGTGGCTACCATGTTTGAGATATGTTATATATATATATATTCTGAAGGTTTATGGTTGGAAAGGTCTCGGCAATTCAAAATTGCCAATAACTCTTGGGCCTGAAACACCTTTAGAAATGTTCTTATTTTTTCTTTAATAACCAGAGGTTCATCAAGAATTTTTGCTCAAAGTAGTTTATCCTGATGGCTCTTACTCATGAAGGGCAAATTAACAAAACTGGGCATTTCTTTTTTGCTCCAGTTCTAAATCAGCCAGACATGATCCAGCCATTTCTTCTGGAGGTTGATGTCTCCTCTATAGGAGTTGGAGCAGCCATGATTTTGCAGCAGACCGAGAACCATCTGGCCGGCATTTTTACTAAAGAATCTAAATCTGGAGAGAAAAAGGTATCCATTTGTGAATGTAAAGTCCTTCCTGTTAAATTAGTCTTTGAAGACTGGCAGAAGTTCTTGGAGGAAGCTAAGTAACTTTCTATACAAGCCATAAAACCCGTGAATATCTTTAATCTGAACAAAGGTTGAATCCACATCAAATATATTGGACTTTTTTCTTTTCTCGATTCTAATCTATTTTCACCTATTGTTCCACAGGGGAAAAAAAACAGACCTGATATGCTTTCAAGATCGTTCAATCCTTCAGACACCCTGTAAAAGACATGCATTTCTGTAAAAGTTCGCACCCTAAAATGCAATATGGGGCCCCCACTCAAAGTAGACTTACGCAAATTATCACCCCAATGTTTCCCTATTTCCAATGGGAGTTTTGTGTCATAGTAAAGGCATCGATATCATTTAAAAAAGAGAAGTTCCCACAAACATCGAATTATGAAAAGAAAGTGAATAAAATCATCCTCCTATATGGAGGCAACTTAACTTATCTGAACTTTTAATTGCATCTTGCATCTTGTCTCAACCAATGCATTTCCTCTCACAGTCTGGCAGTTCATTAGGGAAACTTTGCCTAAGACAGGGGTCCTCATCTTGTAGCGCGGGAGCCTCATGTGGCTCGCAGGCCTGTGATGTGTGGCTCGTGGCTGTTTGCCAGCTTGGTGCATGAGCACGAGGTCTAGCTAACAACTATAAGGAGCAGGTCTCCAGATTTTTGTGAGTAGTTCCACATCGAAGAGCAGATCTGAATGGGGATAAGATAGGCACCCCCAGATCATGGTATACAGTATGATTTCTGTGGCTCTGGGTGTCTCTACTATAGGGGAGGCGGGAGCTGGATGTGGCTCACGACCCTGTCTAAAGGGTACTTTACACGCTGCGATATCGCTATCGATATCGCTAGCGAGCGTACCCGCCCCTGTCATTTGTGCGTCACGGGCAAATCGCTGCCCGTGGCGCACAACATCGCTTACACCTGTCACACGAACTTACCTTCGCTGCTATGTCGCTGTGGCCGGCGAACCCCCTCCGCCTCCTTTCTAAGGGGATGGTACGTGTGGCGTCACATCGACGTCACACGGCAGCCGTACAATAGAAGCGGAGGGGTGGAGATGAGCGGGACGAACATCTCGCCCACCTCCTTCCTTCCTTATTGCAGCCGGCCGCAGGTACGAGGTTGTTGCTCGCTCCTGCGGTGTCACATATAGCGATGTGTGCTGCCGCAGATACGACAAACAACCTTGCTACTGAATAGGCAACGATTTTTGGTAAGTGAACGACGTCTCACATACCAACAATTTTTGTCTCTTTTGCGATCGTTTAAGGTCGCTCATACGTGTTACACGCTGCAACGTCGCTAACGACGCCGGAGGTGCGTCACAAACACCGTGACCCCGACGATATATCGTTAGAGATGTTGCAGCGTGTAAATGGCGCTTAAGAGGTGAATGTGGTTCGTGACCCTCTCTCAGAACTGAATTGTGCTCTCAAGGTCAGAAAGGTTGGGGACCACTGCCTTAAAGAGTCATAGGACAGAACTGTAGATGAGCGCTAGATTTCTGCTCCACTACAGGGGCATATCGGTTTTCAGTAAGACCCATATACACTGCAAAGAACCCCTGATGAACCTCTAGACTGTGGGGGGCGGGGGGAAACACGGAGCAGGCAAAATCATCAGGGAGTGTCAAGTGTATATCATAGCTGACACATTACTGCAATGGCTACACTGATTGTGCCCTTTTAACAACCCAGATGCCCCTGTCAATTGCAGCAGCGGCATCTACAGTGCCTTGAAAAGGTATTCATACACCACAAACCTTTTCACATATTTTCATGTTTTACCCACAAACTGAAATGTATTTTGTTGGGATATGATATACCCACACTAAGGGGTACTTTGCACGTTGCGACATCGCAGGTGCGATGTCGGTGGGGTCGAATCGAAAGTGACGCACATCCGGCGTCGCTGTTGACATTGCAGTATGTGAATCCTTTTACATACGATTAACGAGCGCAAAAGCGTTGTTATCGTATGATCGGTGTAGGGTCCGACATTTCCATAATTTTGCAGCAGCGACAGGTACGATGTTGTTCCTTGTTCTTGTGGCAGCACACATCGCTGTGTATGAAGCCGCAGGAACAAGGAACATCTCCTTACCTGCGTCCCGGCTGCAATGAGGAAGGAAGGAGGTGGGCGGGATGTTTACGTCCCGCTCATCTCCGCCCCTCCGCTTCTATTGGCCGCCTGCCGTGTGACGTCGCTGTGACGCCGCACGACCCACCCCCTTAGGAAGGAGGCGGGTCGCTGGCCAGAGCGACGTCGCAGTGCAGGTAAGTGCATGTGAAGCTGCCATAGCGATAATGTTCGCTACGGCAGCAATCACAAGATATCGCTGCTGCGACGGGGGCGGGGACTATCGCGCTCGGCATCGCAGCATCGGCTTGCGATGTCGTAGTGTGCAAAGTACCCCTAAGTAGCAAGTATTTGTAAAGTATAATAGAAATATTCTAAATGATTTTCAAAATATTTCAAATATAAAAATCTGAAAATTGTGACGTGCATTTGTATTCAGTCCCCTGTAATGTGATACCCCTAAATATCTTGAGTGACTAATTGCCCCCAGAAGCCACCTAATTAATAAACTGAGTACTCCTGTGTGTACTTTATTCTCAGTATCATTACAGCTGATATCTGAAGGCCTCAGAGGTTTGTTTTAGAGCATAAGGGATCATACAACATCATGAAAATCAAGGAACACACCAGACAGGTCAGGGAAAAACTTGTGAGAACAGTAAAACAGGGATAGATTATAAAAAATAGCCCAAGCTCTGAACATCTTTTAGAGCACTGTTCAATCAGTCATCCAAAAATGGAAGGAGTATGGCACAACTGCAAACCAACCATTACATGGCTGCCCACCTAAACTGACATCCTAAGAAGGACAGCACTAAGTAGAGAAGCTGAACGAGGCCCATGGTCCATGTGGAAGAGCTGCAGAGATCCGCAGCTCAGGGGGGAGAATTTGTTCATAGGATAAGTATTAGGGCACGCTCACGCCATCGTAATGATTGGACGAGTACTATCTGATTTTTTATTGGATAGCACTCGGTCAACTGTTATTTAATATGAAGTGCTGATAACTGCTTCTTATGCCATACTGAATTGATATGAGAAAAAAATTTGCAGCATGCTGTAATTTGACATGTAAGTCGGATGAGACTCGCTGATTCTAGTATATAGTTGGGTAGAAATCATCAGACTCAGATGACATCCGAGTCTAGTCCAATTTCCGCTCACTCACAGAATGGAGAAATTTCATTTTTCATCTTCTCCTCACAGTGCGCTCTGATTCTCTCAGGTATACGTTAACAATACATGAAAAAATGACTCTATATCCAGCTAGATCATAAAATAGCTCCTAAGTCCAAGTTTATTCGGTCTTTTCCTAAACACTCTGACTTACATCTGCAGCTTGTACTGAGCAGTGTGAAATCTCAGCAGGGAGGAGGGACATTGAGGTCAGCAGATACTGAGTTAACCTTTCATGAATGAATATACAGCCATTCATTTGTGGATTTTTAAAGTAAGTACACCAGTATCATCAGGAATAAGAGATCTATGTAGTAATTTATTAATTTTGTGCTGTGAAATCTGGCATCAGATTTGCTTTATTGATTTGCAAGTTGTACATGTTTGAGTCCTATTGGCATCTGTCTTGTGCATATCACCAGCAAAAAAATTGTATTATTCCCTCACCGGAGAAATTGCTTGGTTCTACAACAACAATTACTATAATACTGCTGTCAAATATAGTGAGTAGTAACAGGACAGGTGGGTAATGAGCAAGAAAGGAAAAAATGTATGACAAAGGAAGGAAAATGGACAATAGAGAATAGTATTCTATTATCTGTTGTCTAAATAGAATCAGTAGCATCATGCCGCCTACTAATAGATGTCATACTGATACCTTCATGGCATATGAGACAAAATGCAGTCACAAAAGTTCCCATTAAAGCTGATTCATAACATTAGATGGGTAGGGGATGTTATAAAAACATCAGTAGAGGTTCTGAAATGAAAATGTTCAATGAAGAGGTTAAAAATCGCTGCAGTTTTCGTCAAGAAGCTGCTAGTTATTTCAGCTATTATGGAAATCACAAAAAGAGGAGGCGGACAACAAGTATATGGTGAAAACAAAGCCGCTATCCTTTATGAAAACTGTCACACTATGAAAAAAGAAATGAATATCGGTATCTACCAAAGAATTATACAAAGTGGTCTCTACTATGGCATCTGACGTACCATTCAATTACATGCAAGCTTAGGGGGTCAATCTGAATGAATATATATATATATATATATATATATATAATATTTCATAACGCTTGACAAAAACTTAAGGGACAAGAACAAATAGTGAGAACCAGTTCTCACTTGGCAGTGAGAACATACACTGACTGTTTCGGGCTCCTGAGCAGGAGATGTGTTTCAGCACTTCTCCTTTTCCACAAAGCTACAGATTATATACAGCGTATCCTGTCCACCGCCATCAACTTGAGAACGGCGGTAGCTATAGGCATAGAAGTGGTGTCTAGGAATAGTAAAGTAGCCATTCGCTACGCAATGAAACCACCTATAGCGCCACCTGGTGGAAAACAACAGAGTTACCATTTGTATCTCGAAAATAGAATGAGATAGAGAAAAAAAGTGAATTACAAAGTTGTAGGGCATCATCAATTCAATACGAATCGACACCTTGCATACAGAAATGCTTTGATTAGAACGTGTAAAACTCACAAGGCTGCGGAGGTGAAGAGATACCTCATGGAGATCTTCCTACAAGTCATTGGGTATGGTGGCTGCATGGAGTGGCCTCCACGCTCACCTGACCTGAGCCCATTGGACTTCTTTCTGTGAGGTCACATTAAACAGCAGGTGTATGCGACCCCTCCACCAACATTGCAGGACCTACGACGCCGTATCACAGATGCTTGTGCAAACATGTCACCAGGGGCGTAACGATCGCAGTCGCAGAGGTCGCCACTGCGACCGGGCCCGCAGGGTTATAGGGGCCCGGCAGCCGCTCTGCAGAGCCGGCTGCCGGGCCCCTATGTGTAGTGCCACTATGTAGTGGCCGACTGCGCGACCGTTAGGGGGCCAGCCTGTGAGTCAGGGGGGCCCAGTGTCGGCAGGGGGCAGAGGGGCCCCTGACCTGGAGAGGCCACCAGGCGTTCCTGACCTGCTGCAGAGGAGACGTGCTCCTGCACGGCAGACGGAATCCATCCCTACCAGGACCTGCGATGATGTCACGCCCATGTGACTGTGTGGGAGGAGACACAGGAGGCCGGGGAGAAAGCAGAAGATACTTCGAACACATGAGTGGTAATGAGAAAAGAGGGGACATGAGGGGAGGGGGGCTGCAGGGTGAGTGGGATATGAGGGCTGCAGACTGTGACAGAAGCATGTGAAGGGTGCAGAGTGTTTGAGAGGGGTAAGTTGGGGTACGGGCAGGGTGAGATATGTGGGTCAGGGTGTGTGTGTGATATGGGGGTGCAGGCTGTATAGGGAGCAGGGTGTGTGACATATGGGGGAAGGGGCATAACTACCGCAGTCGCAGGGGTCAGAAGGAGCTGAGAGGTACTTGTTTTTTTATTTTGCTGGCTGCATGACACATATAGGCCCGGGTAAGCTGCCTGCATGATACATGGAGGCCCTGGTGGGGCTGGCTGGCAGGCTGCATTACACATAGAAGCCCTGGGGGCTGGCTGCATGACACATGGAGGCCCTGGGGGGGCTGGCTGCATGACACATGGAGGCTCTGGGGGGGCTGGCTGCATGACACATGGAGGCCCTGGGGGGGCTGGCTGCATGACACATGGAGGCCCTGGGAGGGCTGGCTGCATGACACATGGAGGCCCTGGGGGGGCTGGCTGCATGACACATGGAGGCCCTGGGGGGGCTGGCTGCATGACACATGGAGGCCCTGGGGGGGCTGGCTGCATGACACATGGAGGCCCTGGGGGGGCTGGCTGCATGACACATGGAGGCCCTGGGGGCTGGCTGCATGACACAGGGAGGCCCTGGGGGGGGGCTGGCTGCATGACACATGGAGGCCCTGGGGGGGATGGCTGCATGACACATGGAGGCCCTGGGGGGGGCTGGCTGCATGACATTTGGTGGGGCTGGCTGCATGACACATGGAGGCCCTGGTGGGACTGGCTGCATAATACATGGAGGCCTGGGGGTGCTGGCTGCATGACACATGGAGGTCTATGGGACTGCATAATAAACATGAAGGACACCTTATACATAGACTATAGCAGCGCATTATACATGGAGGTCTATGGGGCTGCATTATAATACATATAGGACTATGGGGACTACATTATAATATATGGAGGACTATGGAGGCTACCTTACACATGGTCTGTGGGGGTGCATTATAAAGCATGGGGGACTGTGGTGCAGTATAAAATATGGAGAACTATGGGAAATGCATTATAATACATGGAGGACTATGGATGTGCATTCTAATATATAAAGGGTTATGTGGGACCCTTTATACTATATGGAAGGCTATGTGGGGGCCATTATAGTATTTGGAGAACTATATATGAGGGAGGAAAAAGATACAAGTATGGGATGGGAATGTTTTGTGCTGAGGGAAAAGGGCTCTTTCCCATGCTCTGCTATACATCTCTCAGCACCCAGCTTTCCCATGCTCTGCTATACATCTCTCAGCACCCAGCTTTCCCATGCTCTGCTATACATCTCTCAGCACCCAGCTTTCCCATGCTCTGCTATACATCTCTCAGCACCCAGCTTTCCCATGCTCTGCTATACATCTCTCAGCACCCAGCTTTCCCATGCTCTGCTATACATCTCTCAGCACCCAGCTTTCCCATGCTCTGCTATACATCTCTCAGCACCCAGCTTTCCCATGCTCTACTATACATCTCTCAGCACCCAGCTTTCCCATGCTCTGCTATACATCTCTCAGCACCCAGCTTTCCCATGCTCTGCTATACATCTCTCAGCACCCAGCTTTCCCATGCTCTGCTATACATCTCTCAGCTCCCAGCTTTCCCATGCTCTGATATGGGAAAGCTGGGTGCTGAGGGAAAGATGTATGACAGAGCATGGGAAAGCAGGGTGCTGATAGAGGGATTTTAGATCATGGGAAACCTGGGTGCTGTGGGTAAAAGTCAAGTGTCAGCATCATTATCCCGTACCTAAGTGTTGTGTACATGGAGGGGGGCCCCGGTCCAAAGTTTGCACCAGGGCCCATCAAACTCTAGTTACGCCACTGCGTGTCACCTACCATATTCCATAACGTGCAGCAAGATACAGTATGCTGTTCAGAGTCCAGATGTGCATTGCAGCTGACGGGGGCCACTTTGAGCATCAAAGTTAAATGAGCGCCATATGCGTGACCAGCATTAAATGTTTTGGGGGGGTCATGGGTTTCATATCATAGCATTTCTGTATGCAAGGTGTCGATTCGTATTGAATTGATGATGCCCTACAATTTTTTAATTCACTTTTTTTTCTCTATCTCGTTCCGTTTTCAAGATAAAAATGCTAACTCTGTTGTTTTCCACCAGGTGGTGCTATAGATGGTTTCATTGCATAGCGCATGGCTACTTTACTATACCTAGACACCACTTCTATGCCTATAGCTGCCACCATTCTCAAGTTAATGGCGGTGGACAGGATATGGGTGGACACACTGTATACTTTGTGTGTGTGTGTGTATATATATATTTATATATATATATATATATATATATATATATATATATAAATATTTATATATATACTGTATATATACACATAAGTATTGAAAATATCACCAATTTTCTAAGTAAATATTAAAGGTGCAATTGACATGACTATTTCTCACCAGATGTCGAAAAAACAAACATCCAGTCCTTACAGGCAAGGAAATCAAACCATAGATGTCATAAATTAAGTTATGTGTAATAATGAGAAATAACACTTGGAAAAAGAGAGGTGCAAGCCATGAAAAGTATTGACACCAGCTGAAATCTATCAATAATTAGAAAGCAATCCTGCCACTTAGTGAAAAATTATATCAGCTGGTTCAACTGATGTCTCATTATGAAGCTGCTACACAAGAAACATCTTATGATGGCTAAAATGAGTGAGCTGTCTCAAGACCTTATTTTTGAAGAATATAATGATGGTATTGGTTACAGAATAATTTTTCAACCACTGAAGGTTCCAGTGAGCACTGTTGGGGCCATAATCCAGGAGTGGAAAGAACCAGCCACGACCAGGTGAAAGAAAAACTCAATTCACTGAGCAGTACCTGAGAGGCTGTGATTGATGCTGCTCAAAAAGTTGATCGTCAGCAAATTAAATAAATGACAGACTCCATGGATGAATGGCTTTTATGGCTTTTATTGAAAGGAAGGGGGGATATACTGTATATTTGTCCTTGATATTTTTTGTGGAATATCAGAAATGTGTTTTTCTATATTTTAGGTTGTTTGATTTTTATTCTCATTTTAACAGATCAAAATAAACAATTGACATGGAAAAATTGTACGTTTTTCATTGAGTTGCAAAATAATTCTGTGCAATAATAAGTGACCAATAATTATGCACACAGATATTCTGCTAAGAAAGACAAAACCTCACTTTTACTTTCTTAAATATTCAGATTTCAGGTTTCTTAAGCTTTTGGATTGACCGACAGCACCAGATGCAAACATACAGCAATGATAGCTGTACCGGGGTCAGAGGTAGAGTGGGCAAGCTGACACAAGTGTCTATTTCAGCTGAATGTGTATCCGTGGATGCAAATGTGCCGCCCTGCGCCAGCAGCCGACGCTGCTCGGGTCCGGGCCTACAGGGGGAGGTGGCTCGAGGTTCTCCAGACCCGGGGGCCTCGTCGGCACGCCGAAAATAAATGGGGACGTAGATGCAGGGGCTAGGCCGTAGTAAGTTCGTGATGCCACCCACGGTGTGTGGTGAGGTGGGACACCACGGCTGCTGTTGTGGGACACCCAGGGGCGATGTTGTGCAGCAAGTTGTTAACCCCTCCGTGGATAGGGATGGTGGCCCCGGGACCCGTTGGGGTTTTGGTGCAGGGGGATAGCGGCCGCAGTGGGTGCTGGTGTACTCACTATTAGGAAAACACACAAGTCTCTGGTAAACCAAGGTGATGGTGGTCGGTGTCTGCAGCCGTCTGCGTTCTTTTTCCCCACCCGGCTGGTGGTCTCTATCTTCCTCCTGCACTGCTGTGAAAGGTGGACTGCCTGAGTCTGGAACTCCAGGAGTCCGCTCCCGGCTGGCTGTGGCCTAAGGAGCCGTGCCCGCAGACGCTGACCCGTGGGATCTATGGGCCTTGGCGGTGACCGCTTATCCCGAATCAGTGGGCTGTTGTCTTCTATGAGGGACTTTGGGTGGGACAGGACCTATAATCCTGGCCCCAATCGGTTAATTAACCAGTCCGGTTGGTTTCGGACTGGCTTCAGGGTCCAAGTACCCCCCTTTGTGCTACGGTTTCCGGGTCGGTTCCCCGTGTTGGTATCGGCGGGCTACAACCCTGTCCCGGTCCACAACGGTTCCACCGAGCCGTCTTCCCGTCTCCTGCCGACGGAGACCACCGTCTGCCTCCTAGCCAGTGGCACCAGGGCTCCAACCCTGGCACCGTTCAATTTGGGTTCTCGCCTCTGCTGGAGCTGCACACAGCTCCAGCCCACACTCCTCTCCAACTTGAACTACAGACACTTTCTAACTGAACTGTTTTCCCGCCCTGGGCTGTCTAGACCCCTTGGTGGGCGTGCACTAACCCCCTGGCCATGCCCACTGGTGTGTCTGTCTGGCTCCAGGGGGGGTGACTAGGGTTTTGTGTTTGGCTGTGTGTTACCTATAGGGACAGGTGTTGTGCAGGGGGCTAATTGTGACTACCTGGTTTTGCCATGGCGTCACACAAATACAACTGAAATGCATTGTAGTGCAGAGACTCGCTGGCTCCCTGCAATGCAATACACGTAGCCAGAAAATCACAGGCCAGCAGCTGATGTTGGAATAACCGTCACAAGCTGCAAATTGCAGTGACGTCATATACCATGGCAGGCATGACGAACTCAGCTGCCTGCTCTCTTGCCAGCTATTAATGAAGACATTGCTCATCTTGAGAGGAGAGGACAGAAAGAAGAATCATTCAATTTTTTTGCAAATGTGAGAAGACCTGGGAACCTTATTATTGAAAGGGCCTCAGGATGGGGAATGAAAGGTCTCAAGATGAGCGACATTATACTATAAAGGGTCCCAGGATGGGGACCTTATAATGAAGAGGAGCCCAGGATGGGGGACAATATATCATGAAGGTGCTCAGGATGGGGGGTATTTTACATTTTTACATGAACATACCCAAGATGGGTTATATTGTACCGCCCCGTGCTTGGCAGCCGAGCCGCTCGGATCCGGACCTTCAGTGGGTGGCTCGAGGGTCTCCGGACCCGGGGGTCTCGTGGTCACTTCAACTGAAAGGGGGGTTGTGGTTTGGGGACGTAGATATACGGCCGGAGCCGTGTTAAGTTCGTGACGCCACCCATGGGATGTGGTGAAGGTGGACACCACCGCTGCAGTTACGGGGCACCCGGGGGAGATGTTTGGCAGCAAGTTGTTAACCCCTCCGTGGGCAGGGATGGTGTCCCCAGGACCTGTTGGGGGTTGTTTGGCGGTGCAGGGAGATGGGCGACCGGAGGGTGCTGATGTACTCACTATTAGTAAACACACGAGTCTCTGGTAAACCAAGGTGATGGTGGTCGGTGCCCACAGCCTGCTGCAGTCTGGTCCCACACCCGGCTGGTGGTCTCTGTCTTTCTCTCGCACCTGTTTTGAATGGTGGACTGCCTGTGCTTGCAACTTCAGGAGTCCGCTCCCGGCTTGTGGTCAACTAAGGATCCCTTTACCCACAGAAGCTGGTGTGGTGCCCTGGACAAGCCAGGACGTCACAGGTACTGCAACAACACACCCCACACCCCGGTTAGGCACATCAGCCGCACACACAAAATCCTTGTTGCCTCCCTCCAGGGGCTGATGTCCACACCAGGTGGGGTGGAGCCAGGCAGTTGGCTCCACCCACCGAGGAGTTCACAGTCCTGGAGGCGGAAAAAGGTTGCAGTCAGTTAGAGTTAGAGTTTGGAGAGGGAAGGAAGTGGTAAAGGAGCAGTCTGACTGTGTCCGGGTACGTGGCCCGGGCACAGAAACAGCAAGGTTGGCAGACGGTGGTGACCGTCTGCAGGCGAGGCCGATTGAAGCACAACCGTAAGGACCGGGGACGGGCGGTGGCCTACCGGTACCGGACCGGGGAGCGAAGAGAGGCCAGCACCATTCGGCAGGGCCTACGGACCCCGACCAGGCTTGGAGTCGCCGTTAAATCGGTCAAATCCGTCAGCGACGGGAACCTCCGGGGTTTCCCAGCAATAAAGACCTGACTGAAGGCAACCGCTCAACCGTGAAGGGAAATACAGCTACCGCCACAGCTAGAGTTCCCAGGGCCAGCGCCTGCGGGCAAAAGGGGCTCCTCCGGCAAACATACCGCTGGGGAGCGGGTTACCTGTGGGAAGCCATCGGGGCCGAGAACATAACACCGGTGCAGGGAGAGACAGTTACCGCCAACCTACTGGGAGTGACCGTCACAGCCGTCTGTGAGACTCGTCCATCCAGCTGTTTGTTTTACCAGAGACTCCGTGTGCGTTACTGGCTGAGTAAGTACCACCGTGCCGTCTGGCACTGCGCTTCCCCGCGACCCTGCACCTGGCCAAGCCCCGCAATCCATCAAACAGACAACCACTCCGGGCCCCGGGACTACCAAAATCCCCCTACCCACGGAGGGGAGGAAAACATCCCAGCTGCTCCCTGTCACCGCTCCCGGGATCCCCGTACAGAGCAGCGGTGGTGCCCCAACCTCACCACACACCGTGGGTGGCGTCACAAACCGACACCCCAAACACCAACAAAACACCCCTTTCACTCACGGGCGAGGAGCGCCGCTCGAGTCCCCGGATCCGGCCCACCGCTCGAGCCACCGAGCAGCAGCAGCGCCGGACCCGAGCGTGGTGAGCGCAGCGCCCCGCCGCCCGCGACAACTTGGCGTCACGAACAGGATCTTACCGTTCTACCGCCTGGTAGAAGTGCGCCTTGTGTCCCGCTGGAGGTGTCCAGCCGAAAATTTTTGGAAGCCGCCATATTAGGCACGAAAAGTCCCCGCTCAAGCGTCTTCCTGAGCAGTGGAGGCGCGAAAGTTGAAGCTCCGCCCCTGAAGAGGAGGTGCCAAGGAGACACCAAGGGGGCACGGATGGCGTCTGGCCGCATGTAGACCGCGGCTATAAAAGCAGGGACGCCAGGACCCTGCGGCCATCTTTTGGTTCCTGGAGGAGGCCGCCGCAGCGATGCACCGTCCGACAAGCAACACCGTAACCCCCGCACCAGGCACCGCAGCGTGGGTGGAGGTCCGGACCACTCAGCTGCATAGCCGACTGCAGATCCGAGTGCAGCTCCTCTTGGAGGAGTGGGAGGCCGGCATGGCGGACGTGGTGGCGGCCATACAGAGACGCGAGGTGGAGGAAGTTTCGGAAGAGCGGGTAAGCGACCCACGCCCCTGTAGCCCTATAGGGTCGGCCATCGTGGCTGAGGAGCCCGGTCTGTGCCCGCTCGCCCTGCTGCCTCCCCCGCTGCCCATATTGGCTGCCACTGCCCCGCCACTAGGCCCGCTACCACCGCAACCGGTAGCGGTACCCTGCCAATCCACCCAGGTGGACCGACCTGCAGCCGAGGCCCGTGACCGTCCGGCACCGCTCCCTTGGAAGATACCAAGATCCGAGCCCGTTAGCGGAGATGCCCCAGAGTCACACCCAGTGACCGTGCCTAAGCCCGAATCGACTCTGGCAGCCTGCCCCGTGTGGAAGGAGACGGAGGTCGAGTGGGAGAAGCTCCCTGTACCCATCCCCCACGCTTTGGCTGAGGCTGCGCCGGGTTGTTGCTGTGAGGCAGCACCCCAGGCCATGACACCGCGGGACCTCCCACCCCAAACGCCAGTCCTGGGCAGCGTAAAGGAGGTCTCGCGGGGCCCGACCCATGCGCAGGGGCCCGCAATAGCCCCTTACTGGGACAGGGAGCCGACACCGCTGGGCCAAGAAATCGCGGAGAGAGAAAAGAGGAAGGTGGAGCTCGTAGCCCGCATGATAAGGGAGAAGGAGAACCTCCGAAGAGCCACTTTCCGGGTGCGGGGCCCGAGGTACGAGGGGCAAGTGAGGAGGTTCGACGTCCGTAGGGGCTATGGCTTTATTTTTGAACCGGGCCTGGAGGCCGAAGTTTTTATAGCCCGGAGGGACGTAAACGACCACCTGCCGGAGGATCACCCAAGCCGCAACTTGCTTCCCGGTGACCTTGTCACCTATACCCGGCACTGCGGGGAGAGGGGCTGGTTTGCCCTCGACGCTAGGCTGAGAGGAGGCCAGGAGCCTCAAGCACCAACCCGGCTCCCTCCCCCGCCAGGTGGAGTGGATCTAGAGTGATGGCAGCGGTCCTCCACCGCAAGTGTCCCTGTTGGGACCACAAGCACCGTGTGATGTTCTTGATGTTGTTGAATGTAACCGAATGATAAGAAGAAGTAATCAACCGAACTGTGACCAGATTAGCACCGAGATTGAACCGGCCGTTGCCGGCAACTAGTCCCCGTTGGGACCCCTTGCACCATGCGTAAGGAACTGCTTGCTTTTTACCCCTGATGAAGCCACACATGGTGGCGTAACGCGTGGGGCAGGCGCACCCACACCTCCTCTCTCATTATTTACTCATCTGGTATTGTATTGGCTCTCTCTGATCTGTACCATATTTATGTTAGTCCTACATTTGGTGACTATGTATTGCTGTATACTGTTCTCTGGTACTGTTATTTTTGAGCCTATGTGATTTATTCCATCTGTATTATTCCATGAGGTTTCAGTGGTGATGTGCTAAACTGTTCATGGGTGGATCACCCCATTGATCTTTCCCAGTTTTAAGTGTTCTTAATAATATTTCTCTGTGTTATTAATAAACTTTTTCACACTTTTTGCATGCAACAAGGGACTCCTCTTGCTTCATTCCATTATTCTGGATTTTCCAGTACGTTTGGTGTAGTTGTGCCCACTCTTTCCCATGTGTTGTGTTCTATGTTCTAATTATGGGTTGGAGCACACTTCCATAATCTATTTATTTAAGGTGGTGCCGTCCCCATTTGTTTCTTGTTTCAGGAACTGCTTACGGACAAGCCCGAGAACTTGCAGGGCAACCACAAACTGGTGACATGTAAATAAAAATGTTGGCTTGTGACCGTGATCGCCTCCAGAGAGGCTGATTTGGGAGGATGGGCCTGGAGGAAAGGGATGGCCCAGGCCCGCCACTACCGTAACCGGTGGCGATCCTCCGGGGGTCAGGGGCCCCCCCATGGACGCGGGTCCCCTGAAAGAGACCGTACCCACTCGGGCAATTTGGTTCTGGACTGGGGCAAGGGGTGCTGCCCACTTCTTAGGGGCAGCATCAGGGCCAGGTTGTTTGGGCGGGGGGAGAGTGGAAGCCGTACCATTAATAAAATGTTGGTAACGTTAAAGCACTGTGCCTCCCATTATGGGAAATTTATAAAATGTTTGTGATTTTACATGTTTTACCGTTTTTCTACCTTTTTCAGTTGTGAAAATAAAACCGGTGATGGACGAGCAGCCCGCGGACGGTCTGCGTTTAACCAAGGGGGAATGTGGCGCCCTGGACAAGCCAGGACGTCACAGGTACTGCAACAACACACCCCACTCCCCGGTTAGACACATCAGCCGCACACACAAAATCCTTGTTGCCTCCCTCCAGGGGCTGATGTCCACACCAAGTGGGGTGGAGTCAGGCGGTTGGCTCCACCCACCGAGGAGTTCACAGTCCTGGAGGCAGGAAAAGGTTGCAGTCAGTTAGAGTTAGAGTTTGGAGAGTGAAGGAAGTGGTAAAGGAGCAGTCTGACCGAGTCCGGGTACGTGGCCCGGGCACAGAAACAGCAAGGTTGGCAGACGGTGGTGACCGTCTGCAGGCGAGGCCGATTGAAGCACAACCGTAAGGACCGGGGACGGGCGGTGGCCCGCCGGTACCGGATCGGGGAGCGAAGAGAGGCCAGCACCATTCGGCAGGGCCTACGGACCCCGACCAGGCTTGGAGTCGCCGTTAAACCGGTCAAATCCGTCAGCGACGGGAACCTCCGGGGTTTCCCAGCAATAAAGACCTGACTGAAGGCAACCGCTCAACCGTGAAGGGAAATACAGCTACCGCCACAGCTAGAGTTCCCAGGGCCAGTGCCTGTGAGCAAAAGGGGCTCCTCCGGCAAACATACCGCTGGTGAGCGGGTTGCCAGTGGGAAGCCATCGGGGCCGAGAACATAACACCGGTGCAGGGAGAGACAGTTACCGCCAACCTACCGGGAGTGACCGTCGCAGCAGTCTGTGAGACTCGTCCATCCAGCTGTTTGTTTTACCAGAGACTCCGTGTGCATTACTGGCTGAGTAAGTACCACCGTGCCATCTGGCACTGCGCTGCCTCGCGACCCTGCACCTGGCCAAGCCCCGCAATCCATCAAACAGACAACCACTCCAGGCCCCGGGACTACCAAAATCCCCCTATCCACGGAGGAGAGGAAAACATCCCAGCTGCTCCCTGTAACCACTCCCGGGATCCCCGTACAGAGCAGCGGTGGTGCCCCAACCTCACCACACACCGTGGGTGGCGTCACAAACCGACACCCCAAACACCAACAAAACACCCCTTTCACTCACGGGCGAGGAGCGCCGCTCGAGTCCCCGGATCTGGCCCACCGCTCGAGCCACCGAGCAGCAGCAGCAGCAGCGCCGGACCCGAGCGCGGTGAGTGCAGCACCCCACCGCCCGCGACACTGGCTCGTGGGATCTCTGAGCCGTGGCAGTGGAGTTTTATCCCCCTCGTTGGGCTGTTGTCTTCAGTCGGGACTTTGGATGGGACAGGACCTCTAGTCCTGGCCGCAATCAGTTAATTAGCTAGCCCCCAGTAGCTTCTGGACCTAGCTTCAGGGTCTGAGTACCCCCCTTTCTGCTCCGGCTTCCGAGTCGGTTCCCCGGGTCGGTACTGACGGGCTACAACCCTGTCCCAGTCCACAACGGTTCCACCGAGCCGTCTTCCCAGCTCCTGCAGACGGAGACCGCCGTCTGCCTCCTAGCCAGTTGCACCAGGGCTGCAACCCTGGCGCCGTTCAATTTGGGGAATTCACCTCTGCTGGAGCTGCACACAGCCCACACTCCTCTCCAACTTGAACTCTAGACTGTTATTGAACTTTCCCGCCTCAGGCTGTCTGAGACTCCTCGGTGGGCATGCACCAACCGCCTGGTCACGCCCCCTGGTGTGTCCATCAAGCCCTGAGGGAGGTGACTAGGGGTTAAATATTTGGCTGTGTGTTACCTGTGAGGGACAGGTGTAATGCGAGGCCCTATTTGTGACTACCTGGCCCGGCCAGGGTGTCACAATATTATACCATGAAGGGGCCCAGGTATCACACGAGATATGGGGAAGTGCCACACGTACGGCAACAGGGAAGGGAAACTCTATTTCTAGGGAAGTGGGGAGATGATGTTCCGTGACCAAACTTTTTGCTGACTCCTGGCTTTCCTGACCACCCTAGGTTCTGCACCTATGCGCCGAACAGGATACATGGCTCTGGCTGACCTTGAACTGGGCCCTAGATAAGGATTTGATGAGCACTTAGTTAACCCCGCTAGGCTCTAAACACAGGGAGCACAAACAGGGGAAAGCGAATGAATATAAGCCGACTACTTGCATCCAAGGCCTGTATAGGAATATAACTCTATCACCAGCAAGCACCAAGGGGAAATGTTGTTATTTAAGGACACAAGGGGAAGTGGTGAGGATGATTAACAGATGAAAGTTGAGGGAATTTGCAGGGCCCTAAAAGGAAAGGGATACGTAGGATACCATTTGCCCCACAGCAGGAGAAATAGGATGTCAGGGAGAAGTTTGTGTAGCCAAACACTGCAACCTTTTCCAGCCAGATACCACAGGACTGTCTGTCAACAGTGAGACACCTGTGACACCAGGATGGGGAACATTACAGTATATCATGAAGGAGCCCAAGATAGGAGTCATTATTTTCAGGATAGTGGACATTATTCCGGGACGGTGCTCAGGATGGGCTACATTATACCAGGAAGTTCAGAAACTTGAAGAAAAGATCAAGTGGCACACACCATGCGTAAAAAGAATTCGTCTGTTGTATTTACATTAAAAATCCTGTAGAAGTGTGCTAGTCAATAAAGGATTACTTTTATGCATGGTGAGTGCCACTTGTTCTTTTCTTCAATTGTCTGGATATACCTACTACTTTGTATGCAAGTTTAGCACCATTTTTATCGGAGTATTGCCTTGTGTGATTTCAGTCTGCAGTATGCTAATGCTGGGGTAGTGCTAAATTTTTGTTCTGTTTGAGAGGGATTATACTAGGAAGTTCCCAGGATATGAGACACTATTACAGGAAGAGCCCAAGATGGAGGACATCGTTATATGAGGGGTGATCAATACAGCGGGTGAAATAAGTATTGAACATGTCACAAATGTTCTAAGTAAATATATTTTTAAAGGTGTTGTTGACATGAATTTCTCACCAGATTTTGGTAACAACCCATCCAATCAACACAGATATAGGCGGGCATTATATGTTGCGACATCGCTACCGATATATCGTCGGGGTCACGTCGTTAGTGACGCACATCCGGCACCGGTAGCGACATCGCAACGTGTAAATCCTAGGTGCGACGATGAACGAGCACAGAAGCGTAAGAAATCGCTGATCTGTGTCACGTCGTTCATTTCCTTAATGTTGTTACACCTGCAGATATGATGTTGTTTATCGTTCCTGCAGCATCACACATCGCTGTGTGTGAAACCACAGGAACGATAAACATCTGCTTACCTGCGTCCACCGTCAATGCGGAAGGAAGGATGTGGGCGGGATGTTATGTCCCACTCATCTCTGCCCCTCTGCTTCTATTGGCCGGCCGCTTAATGACGTCGCGGTGACGACGCCGTGACGCCGAACGCACCTCCCCTTTGAAGGAGGGATTGTTCGGCGGTCACAGCTACGTCGCCGACCAGGTATGTGCGTGTGAAGCTGCCGTAGTGATAATGTTTGCTATGGCAGCGTTCACCAGATATCGCATGTGCGACGGGGGCGGGTGCTATCGCGCTCAATATCGCTAGCAATTGCTAGCGATGTCGCAGCATGTAAAGCCCGCTATAGGAATCGTCTATCATAGATGTCCATAAATTTAATGATGTGTAATAATGAGACATGACAAAGGAAATAAGCATTTAATACGCTTACTGAAATGTATTTAATACTTTGTACAAAAGCCTTTGTTGGTGATGACAGCTTCAACACGCCTCCTGTAAGGAGAAACTAGTCTCAGCCGAGCAGGGGAGACTACAATGCTGTGATGGAGCATTGTTCTACATAAAAATCAAGGTTTTATTGAAATATGTAGATTTTTCCTGTAACACTGTCTGAAGAAAGTGTCTTAAAAAAACTGGAAGTAGGTTTGGGAATTGATTTTGAGTTTTTAAAGTGAAAAGGTTCAACTAGCTCATCTTTAATAATACCAGTCTGTACCAGTACCCTCCTCCATATTGCTGCCGTCTGACTCAAAGTGGAGGTCTGAGCAGTTACTGATCCAGCCATGGGGCCATCCATCTGGTCCACCAACAGTCACTCTCATCTAATCAGTTGATAAAACCTTTGAACAATCAGTCTTCAGATATTTTGGCCCAGTCTTGATGTTTCCACTTCTGTGTCTTGCTCAGTGGTGGCTGGGTATCATCCTCCTTACCACGCACATATCTCTGAGCAATGAAAACCTTGTACTTCTGGGCCTTCAGGGGGCTGCAGCCCTGGAATATGATAGCACTGGAGGTATTTGGGGAGTGTTTTTACCTCAATATTTGTAAGCCAAAACCAAGAGTAGGGAAAAGATGAAGAAGTGGTGCCCGTGTATCTATTATACGTTTCCTCTGATTGTTCCACTTCAGGTTTTGGCTTAGAAATACTGAGGTAAAAAACTCAACATGTGCAAGTGGCCTAATAATTCTGCACTACTTGATAAAGGGTGTTGTTTAGCCTTCACTCTCTCTCTTTACACAGCTACCCATCACTTGATCTGTTTCATCAAATAAGTATTCAAGTAGAGCTTGGAGTTCGAAAATCTGCCTAAGTCCGGAGTCACAATTGTGAGAGACTCGTGCGAGTCTCACAACGCATCACCCGGCACGGCCACACAGCCTCCTGGCAGGAGCAGGTCAGCTGTATGTATTTTTATGCAGCTGAGACACTCCTGTCCGGGGAGCAGCAGGCCGTGCCAGGTGATGCAATGTGTGCCTCGCGTGAGTCACTCGCAAGTGTGACTCCAGCCTAAAAATAATTATATGGTCAAAATACTCAGCTATCGTGGCTCAGTGGTTACCATTGTTGAATTGCAGCTCTGGGATCCTGGGCTCAAATCCAACCAAGGGTCAACATCTGCAAGGAGTCTGTATGTTCTCCCCATGTTTGTGTGGGTTTCCTCTGGGTTCTCCGGTTTTCTCTCACACTCCAAAGACATATTGATAGGGAATTTAGATTGTGAGCCTCAATGGTGACAGTGATGATGATGTCTGTAACGCATACAGAATATGATGGCGCTATGTAAAAAAAAAACAACTAAACCTGTCGCCAAAATAGTTTCTGAGAAAACAATGATATGAAATGCAGAAGGAATGAAATCTATCTATGCCTATTTGACTGTGGCTACAAATACAATTGAAGGAGGGAAATAAGCTTTGTTGAAGAAATGAGTTTTAAGCTATTTAAGGAAGTAATTTCCGTAGACTAGGTGCAGCATGAGAGAAATCCTGAAGACATGCGTGCAGAGATGTAATTATGGAGGATAATCATTAGCTGAGCAAATAGAATGAGTGGGTTGGTAGAAGGAGATGGTAGATGGAGGTGTATTAAGGCAATTTCTCATGGAGAAGTAGTAGGAGACTTTTTAATTTAATTTTTCAAGAATCAGATGACCAAGTAATGATTGCGAGTGCAGAGGCGTTAGTCAGCAGTGTTTCTGTTCCTTAGTAATGGTTTGATAACCTCTATTCTTTTATTGAGACCACTGAGGTTATGTCCTCACTGAGTTTTTTTTGGAGTGTATCCTCTCCCAAATTATCCTCAAAAACTGCTACAAAAACTCTTCCAATTCATTTCTTTGGGATATTCACTTTGCAGTTTTTTGTTTGTTTTTGCTGAAAACTGTTTAAAAACACTTGGTGAATAAAATAAAGTCTATGTGACTTTTTGGAAGTAGATCTTGAAGTAAACCTCTATAAACTTTGAAATCAAAAGTATGCAAAGAACAGATTAGAAAAAACTTTTCTAAAACTTTTCAAAACTATTTTAGGACACACTTTAGAAAAGGTAAAACTCCTCCGAAAACTCCCCTAAAAATAGACAATTTCTTGAAACTGTTTCCTCTTTTGCATTGCAGTATTCTGAGAACTTTAACTTTTTTTAATCTTTTCATGACGGAGCTGTATGGTGGCTTGTTTTTTTCAAGACAAGATGATGTTTTATTTACCTGTGCCTTTTTGATTGCCTTTTATTCTACTTCTTTTGTCAGCTGTATGATGAAAAGACAGTTTTTGCTACTGTCGCGGGCGGAGGAGGGGATGCCGCGCTCTCCCACTGCTCGGGTCCGGCTGCCGCGGCTGCTGCGGCCTGCTGCTGCTCGGTGGCTCGAGCGATGGGCCGGATCCCGGGGACTCTAGCGGCGCTCCTCGCCCGTGAGTGAAAGGGGGGTTTTGGGTGTGGGGATTGTGGATTGTCCGTGACGCCACCCACGGTTGTGGTGAAGGGATGTACACCACCGCTGCTCTGGCTGGGGAATCCCGGGAGTGATGGTATGGAGCAGCCAGTTGTTGTGTTGCCCCTCCATGGGTAGGGGTTGGTGATCCCGGGGCCCAGTGATGGGGTTGGGATGGTGGGCAGGCGGGTAGGGGGCCTGCGGAGGTGCAGGGGCGCAGGGGCAGCGCTGTGCCGCACGGCACGGAGGTACTCACTCAGCCAGTAAACACGACACAGTTCTCGGTAAACAAACGGCTGGTTGGACGGGTCCCTTAGACGGTTGCGCTGCTGATATCCCCTGCAGGTGATGGTGACGGTCTCTTTCCTGCACCTATGTGTTGTTGTTTGGTTGCGATGGGTTCCCACCGGTAACCCGCTCCCCGGCCTGGATACGAGCCGGAGGAGCTCCACTCTTGCCCGCAGGCGCTGGCCCTGGGAAACTGGTGCCTTGGCGGTGGCGGTGTCTCCCCTTAACGGTCGGACTGTTGCCTTCAATCGGGACTTAGTTGTTGAGAGACAGTCGTCCCCTTCACTGACGGATTTGGCAAATTATGGCGACTCCTAGCCTTGCCGGGATCCGAAAGGCCCCTGCCCTGGTGCTGACTAATCTTCGTATACCGCTCCGGTACCGCCGGGTCACCACCCGTCCACGGTCCTTTCGGCAACCTCCAATCAGTCTCGCCTGCAGACGGTCACCGCCGTCTGCCAACCTTGCTGTCTCAGTCCGGGGCACACACCCGGACCAACTTCAGGCTTCTTGCTGTCACTTTCTCTGTCACTTTCAACTCTCCTCTTACTCTCCCTGTTTACTCCTTCACTTCCCTAGCTTATCTCTCCTCTCCTCTGAGCTGACTGCCTGGTTTTCCCGCCTCCAGAGCTGTGAACTCCTCGGTGGGTGGAGCCAACCGCCTGGCCCACCCCCTGGTGTGGACACCAGCCCCTGGAGGAAGGCAACAAGGATTTCTGTTTTGACTTCGGTGTGCCTGCAGGGAATGTGGGGTGCGTGTGGTGTAGTGACCTGTGACCCCTGGCTTGCCCAGGGCGTCACACTACGTTTTTTATTTCGTTTTTTTTATGGCGTTCACTGAAGGGGATAACTAGTGTCATAGTTTTAAAGATCGGGTTGTTCCAAATATGTTTTTTTTTTTTTTTTACATAGACATACATATTTATTGGTTCAATTTAAAAAAAAAATAAAAAATTGTTCTTAAAGTGAACCTGTCAGGTCAATAAAGCATTATAACCTACAAGCAGGAGCCTGTGTGAGCTAGTAACCCCTTCCTACCCATCCCTGTGTTGCAATAATGTTTAATATGAAAGTAATAAAATAACGGTTTATTACTTACATATTCCCTATGTAAATGAGCATGTCTCTAGCCCCATGGGTGTCACTTCACCCAGTGGGCGTTTGAATGCTTTCCCTGGTATCACGCCCCTGTGGGCATCATACCAAGGTTTTACATCAGCAATGTCACCATCAGCTCCTTCAGAATCCCGCGCATGCACACTTACCATTCTCACTGCCTTCTCATCCTGGTGTTTGCTTGTCAGCTTCAGACGCGCACTGCATATGATCAGAAGACTCCTGTGGTTCCGGTCATGCGCATTGCGCGTCTGAACCCAGCAAGTAAAAACCATGATGAGAAGGCGGCGAGAATGGCTATTGCGCACGCGCGGGATTCTGAAGGAGCAGACAGTGACGTCGCTCATGTAAATCCATGTTATCACGCCCACAGAGGCATGATTCCATGGAAAGCATTCAAACGCCCACAGGGTGATGCGACGCACATGGGGCTAGAGCCTCTGCTCATTTACAAAGGGAATATGTAAGTAATATAACGTATTTTATTACTTTCATATTACACATTATTACAACACAGGGATGTGTAGGAATGTGTTACTACCTCACACATGCTCCTGCTTGTGTAGCGCCCAGAGAAGGGGGTATTCGGTCCCGGGCGGTAGCAAATGGAAATGTCACATTGGTGGCCGTTGCCTGGTCCCGTGCTCTGGGCCCCTTTTGTTAATGGGGGGTATTTACAGTGGAGATAAGAGTTTTTGTCATGTGACGCCACCTGCGGGTTGAGGTTAGGGATGGGGAACCGCCGCTGCTTAATGTAGGTACACCCAGGGATGGTAATAGTGGCAGGTGAGATGGTAGGCCCTCCGCAGGTAGGGCTGTGACTGGGAGATGTAGAGGGGCAATAATAGGGACCACATCAGGTTGTCTTTAACAGTCTCTACTCACTGCGGACCCAGGGGTTGCTTGTTCAGGACCCCAGAGGACCAGTGCCAATGTAGTGACCCAGGTTGCTCTGTCCCCGACACTCTCTGTAGATTGAGTCCCTGTAGTGTGCAGTGTTTGGGGACCCCAACTGTTCCTTGTGGGGTACAGTCTCCTTCTCCGTATGGCGGACAGTGCGGACCCTGCGGGGAGGTAAGTGTCCGAACCCCAATCCTAGTTTACTGCTGATGCCCCCGGATTATTTGGTTCGGTGAAGTCTGTGAAGGTGTTCTCACTGGGCAGGTATTTGTCAAACAGTGTAAAACTTGCGCTTGACCTAGGGCCCTGTGCCCCGTGCGTGCTCCGGTCCCAGCAGTATCTCAGTACCTGTCCTGGTGACCTCTCTCCTGTGCCCCCGGGGTCACCGTTACACAGACCCAGCTCAGGCATGTCCGCACACCTCTCCTGTGGGCTACTCGACTCTCGACTACACTCTGACTGACTGACCCCTCCCACCAGGCTGGCTATACCCAGGGACTCGTTACTATGGCGACCATCCCCTTACATGGTTAACCCTTTATGCCCAGTGTGGAAAGGAGAACTAGGATTTTAGATATGTGTTGGTGGAATCGGCACTAATACTCCAGGTCCCAGGGGGTAGGTCCTGCATCCCCTAGAGCAGTGTTTCTCAACTCCAGTCCTCAAGACCCACCAACAGGTCATGTTTTCAGGTTTTCCTCAGTCAGTTTTTCAGGATTTCCTTATTGTTGCACAGGTGATAGAATTATTTCCTGTCTACTATTGAGGAAAACCTGAAAACATGATCTCTTGGTGGGTCTTGAGGATTGGAATTGAGAAACACTGCCCTAGATGATGCAGTTGACAGGTTCCTTTTAATTTTTCGATTTTTATATTTTTTTTTCGATTTTTTTTTTTTTTTTGCCTTTTCACGAGTAAAGCTGTGTATGAACATTTCTCCAGTTCATGAGCAGGGAATCACTCTACCACCCAGGGCACTTTATTATATACTGTATATATATATATATATATATATATATATATATACATACAGTATTTTAAACCACTTTATTGTATATATTTAATATAGCCACACCAGTCATCTCTTGCAGGAAGACACAGGTTTTGTAACTAACCAATAGTAGCTGAGGGGCCCTGTTACAAATGTATCCTTGGGACTTAGATGTTTCACTTCTGAACTTGCTACTAGAAGTGTTATCCAGCCTAAGTATAACGTATGTTGAATAAGTCGTGGATTTTGCTGTTTCCTTAATGATTTTTTTTAGTAAAAACACCATTTCCATAGTTATGCTAATACCGGCAACAATGGCAGCTCTAATAATGGTGTAATATGAGGACAGCTCGTTTCCCAGTCTTTAATGAACCATAAAAATATGTTACTCATTAGAACGCAGGACTAAGCGATGGCTGGTGATGAAATGGCACTCAGCAATGATAAGATGACTGCACGCCCGCAGCTCCTTGTGCTCTCGTCCCCTTCTAAGACTTGATGCAGAATGACTACAATTGCTAAGGGGACAGAATTAGCATTGAGTCAAGTCTGCTCTAATTACTTAGTCCTGCAATTATAAAACAATTATGACCACTAAATAATATCTCCCTCGCATTTGTTATTCTATTTGTCAGACTGCTAAATTGTTTAGTATTACGTGAAACACAATTTACAAAGGTAGTTCGGAGCATAGCCTTTAGCTGGCTTCCTGGTCCTCCCCCCCCCCCCACCGTGTCCTCCGCACGCCAGTACCTACAGTTGAAACCAGAAGTTTACATCCATTATCTAAAAAGACACATCTGCAGGTTTTTATCACTATTTGAGATGAAATCGGAATAAACCTTACCCGTTGTAGGCCAATTAAGAACCAAATTTATATTTGAGAGAGAGAATATTTTAAGGCATTTTTATTATTTATTGCAAAGTCAAAAGGTTACTTGCATTAAAATTACTGTGCCTTTAAACAATATGGTACAGCCCATATGATGTCATGTCTTTGGAAGTTTATTGGCAACATCTGAGTTAATTAGGGACACGCCTGTGGATGTATTTTAATGCACTTTCCACCTGAACGTGCCTCGTTCATCTCTACAAACAATTATACGCAAGTACAAACAAGATGGGAATGTCCAGCCATCATACTGCTCAGGAAGGAGATGGGTTCTGTGTACTAGAGATGAACGTGCTTTGGTCAGACATGTGCATGTCAACCCAAGGACAAAAACAAAAGACCTTGTGAAGATGCTGGTGGAAGCTGGTAAGATTGTGTCATTATCCACAGTGAAACAAGCTTTGTATCAATATGGGCTGAAAGGCCACTCTGCCAGGAAGAAGCCATTACTCCAAAAGAAACATAAAAAGCCAGATTAATGATTGCAGATGCACACAGGAAGAAAGACCTTCATTTTTGCAGACATGTCCTGTGGTCTGACGAAACTAAAATTGAACTGTATGGCCATAATGACCATCGTTATATTTGGAGGAAAAAGGGAGAAGCCTTGAAGCCTAAGAAAACCATCCCAACTATGAAACACGGGAGTAGAAGCATCATGTTGTGGGGTTGTTTTGCTGTAGAAGGGACTGGTGCACTTCACAAAATAGATGGCATCATGAGGAAAGAAGATTATGTGGAAATATGGAAGCAACATCTCAAGACATCAGCCAGGAACTTAAAGCTTTGGTGGAAATGGGTCCTCGACATTGACCTGAAGCATACAGGTTACAAAGTGGCTTAAGGATAACAAAGTCAATGTTTTGGAGTGGCCATCACAAAACCCTGATCTCAATCCTATTGAAAAATTATGGGCAAAGTTGAAAAAGCCGGTGCGAGCAAGGTGACCTACAAACATGACTCAGTTACACCAGTTCAGGAGGAATGGGCCCAAATTCCTACCAACTATTGTGGGAAGCTTGTGGAAGGAGATCCAAAATATTTCACCCAAGTCACACAGTGTAAGGGCAATGGCACCAAATACTAATGAAATGGATGGAAACTTTTGACTTTGCAGAAAGAAATAAAAATGCCTTAAAACATTCTCTCTCTCATTATTCTGGCATTTGGCAAATATAAAAAATTTTGGTTCCTAATTCACCTAAAACGAGAAAGGTTTATTCTGATTTCATGTCATATAGTGAGATAAACATGTAGATGTGTCTTTATAGAGAGCAGAGGGAAAAACTGCAGATGTGTCTTTATAGAGAGTGGAGGCAAACTTCTGGTTTCAACAGAATGTTTAAGCAATTCTACTACCAAAGACGTAACTGCCTTACTTTTTTTATTTGTTAGGTTTTTAGATTCGAGCAATTCTTGTAACAATATAGGCTGCCATTTAGCTGCTCTTACCATAATATAGGAACATCATATTTTATTTTATTTTTTTGCATTAAATGTTTGATTACTTTTGTAATGAAATAAACATGGAGAATTTTGGAAGAGAAAAGAAGGAAAAGGGGAAAACATTAACTCAACATTCTGTACGACAATATAATACAATATAATAGCAAACTAATACTGTAAGCATCTCTCCCGTCCATGGCAGAAGTGTTGGCAGTGGTGGCCCAAAAGTCCAAATCTAGAATGGTGACCCGAAAAAAGGTGAAGAAGCCTCAACTTCAATATTGTCATAAGAGGCGATGGCTAGAGTTTAAAAAAAAAAAAGTATGAATAGTGGACAGTAGATGATTGGAAATGGGTGATTTGGAGCAATGATATGAAAGTCAGTAGACCAGGCTCTGATGGGTGCAAATGGGTCTGGAAGAAACAAGGGAAAAAGGGGTTAATGGATCGAGACGTTTAAGGAACTGTTAAGTTCGGTGGAAGAAGCCTGATGATATGGGGCTGTTTTACAGCCAAAGGAATTGGATACTTGACCAGGATTGATGATGGTCTCAATGCTGAGCTATATGTGAGTATTGTACAAGACAAGTTACAGTACACTCAAGTACTATGGGTGTGAAAAGGACAACATAGTGTTTCAGCACGACAATGACCTGAAGCATACGTCGAGATTGGTCAAGAAATGGTTCAATGACAATGAAGTAGAGGTGCTGGATTGGCCACAATCTCCAGACCTCAACCTTATCGAACACTTGTGGGTAGAGTTGAAGAAAAAGCTGTATACATCCTCAAGTGAGCCGACCAGTATGCACCAACATTGGGAACGTGTAGAAGAGACTTGGGATCAGATTTTGGTCAAGACATGCTTGATGCTGAGCAAGAGCCCAGAAGGATTCAGGCAATGCTGAAAGCCACAGTTGATTTACAAAATACTAACAAAATAATAAAAATTCAAATTTAGATTTTTAGGAACAAAACAGTAACAATACAGTGACATGAGAAGAATCTGCATAAATAACCATATGCTAAATAATTACACGTCATATATATGTATGAGATAACCAAGATGATTGTGTATAAAATGAAGGTAGTTTCACTCTCAAAACTGTAGTGGATGGTGAGATATGGGGCCTGAAAGTCAAAAGCTCAAAACATTGTTACCCTTTTGAAAAAGACGGAGAAGAAAATAGAAGTAACACTGACCATCCATTACAGTGTGTTTGTAACATGAAACAGATGTCGTCCATGTGTTAATGGCTACTCCTTTAAGCATGTTTTAAAAGGATGAACAATTAAAGCTTAAAAAAAATATAAAAGGACGATGAGTGCTACTTCAATTTTCTTCTCCGATTTTTTTATAAATTTTCAAGACTGCTTTGTGAAGTTTAGCACCAACAGCCCTTTATAGTGGATTGTCTTTTCCCTATTTGTGATTGTGTGACGCCCTGGCCTATCAGGTTGTCACAGGGTATTGTGCAACCTGCCCTTCTGCACAGTATCCAGTCCTCCTTGGTTACGGATCCTGGTTCTTTGTTGTTGCTAACAGCTTAGCCAGTAAAAATCCTAGAAACACTTTACACCGAACCTACCAGACACACCATTGGGGGGCCTGAAGGGAATAGGGCCGCCCATGTGGGAGTTGGTAGGGGAAAGTGACAAAGTGAAGGGAGTTGTGTGGTGACTCTCAAGAGGAGAGGTCACAGGTTAGGAGCTGGGCTCCTGGAGTCTACTAGGTGGCAGACGTTGGTCTGGGCCTGGTAGGAGCTGGAACCCTGGTCACAGGGGATCGCATCAAGGGGCACAGACTGCCGTTGAGGGCAGTCGGTGACCTTGAGCCATCACCGGGCAGGGGCCAGGGCATGACGGGGTACGTGGACCCTAGGCCGGGAAGTAGCTTTACACGTCCCGGTAATTTACCTGACGGGGTTGAAGACTTCAAGATTCATCCTCAACCTGCTCCAAAATCGGGATACTAGCACACCGATGGGATAGGACTTTCCCAAATACAGTCCAAAGAAATCTTACGCGTGAACCCTGAGAGCACGCTCACTCCGTTAGCCATACGGGTGAGCGGGACCCAAAAAGTTTCAAGCTTGAGGGTCCAACTAGTGAGAAGGTGCCACGGAAAAGGCCACAGGCTAACAGCAACACCAAGGGCACGGATCCCAGCGTGCTCCCTCTAAGCTGCAGTGGTGCTCAGAATTCTGGTTTACAAGCTGTCGGTGTTATTATTCCTGGACTGAGTGAGTACACTGAAAAGCCCCTTATCCTCTGCCCAACGGCCCCCCAAACACCAAACCCCCTACCCACAGAGGGGTTAAACATCTTGCTGCTATACCACCGCCACCGGGCTCCCCCACCAACAGCAGCGGTGGTACACCATCTTACCACGCACCGTGGGTGGCATCACGAACTTTCCAAATCCCCTGTACATACTCTTTCCGCCATCTCCTACTTTAAATTCGAGTGTCTGCGCGAACCCCCGGGTCCGGAGACCCCTCGAGCCACCGTGGCTCCGGATCCGAGTGGCTCGGCCGCTGGCACGGGGCCGGTACAACTGCGCATGTGAGCGGTGTTGGATTGCTTTTCTCCTTTATCCTCTCCTGTTTGTTACCCTTTTGCTTGCCAGTCAAAAGAAAAGGGAATCAGAGAAATAAAAAAAAAATAAAAATATAAAAGTTTGAGGATGTAGATGTGTGAGATGAGGCATCAGTATTCCTCTGAGAACGTTCATTCATTCCAGTAGTACCAGATTTTATTTACAGGTGTGGGATTTTTCTTACTCGCAGAGGTTCTTGCTCCATACGGTAAATCTCGTTGCTAGATGCAAACCAATATGGCATATTGAGGGGTGATGAAGTTGGATGCAATAGTTTGTTGGGAATGCTTCATGCGAGAATTCTGAATGGGGATAAAGTGGGAACCCCAAGATGTAAATATACTGGCTGTGAGAGAAGAGGGCACAAGGTGCTTTCAGTAGGGAAGCTTTGGCTATCAACATGTGGTTGAGTGTGGGCGCTCTAGATGTGGCTTGTGGTTATAATGTATCTCAGAATTGAAAGTGGCTCTCAAGTTAAGAAAGGTTGTGGACCACTGGTATAACATGTTTATTTGTACTTATATTAATGGCCAGAAGGCTGTCCCTTATCTCTTCTTGACCGAATGGGATCACTGAAAAAACAGCTTTAAGTGGACCCCAGTTTTTCATATATTTGGGTTCCCAGAGGTGAATGGTGTACATACTACACGTAGAAGTAGTCACTGCCAAAGTCATAACCAGAGAAAGCTGGGTGGGTTAGATCAGAAGAAATGTAATTACCTGTCACGTTTGTCTCCCTGTTTTTAGGGACCAGTGACAGTCTCATCTGGCTCTACAGTTAAATGGGTTTCATTTCTCTTAGTACTGAAGTGGTTAAATGTCAGTTTTCCTCTTTGAGCAGTTCCTAGCTGGGTGTGTCAGCTGCACTCACTTTGTAGTCATGCCCTTCAGGTTTAAATAGTGGTGTATCCCAGCAATCCCCACTGAAGATACAAAGTCATTTGGTCTCTAGCATCCTTGGAGGAAGGTTCTGCTGAACAAGTTTCCTGCTCTCAGGCTTTATCATTGTGTTGCTTTTCCCCCATTTGTCTTACCTTTCCTTGTGTCTGGTTAATACAGTGGTGGGGGTCTAGTGTACCTCACCTGCCCTCCACTAGTCAGGGCACCTATAGGGGCTTCTTAGGTGCAGGTGAGGATAGGAGGTGTCCCACCATCCCCTCTCACTAGTTCCAGGCCCCCCACTGTTATTGTGTCCCCTGGTGTCCCTTTTGTTTGTTGTGTTTTGTTGCGCGTCAGACGCATGTAGGTCTGAACACTCCCGCCACGCTTGTCTTACCCGGCAAGCGTGTCATTACCCCATAATTTGGTGGAGGTTACAGGACACTTTCCCTTGATTTTTTTTATATGGGCTGCCACACAAGTTTCCCATCTGTATACGTAATGACTCATGCTATGGATTAATTTTTTACTAATTCTAAGGTTTTGTGTTGATTGATCCTCTAAATTTGCAAATAATGCCACTAGCATTGGGACACAGCTAGGGGCGTAAACCATATCGAGAGGTCTAATATCATGATCTAACTGAACTTCTCCCCAGCCTTAGCATACATTTCTGAGAAGTGGCATTTAGAGTTTCTACAGGAGGGCACATTATGTTATTACAGCATCCATACAGCCGGGGCCAGCGAATGAGCTATCTAGAAAACAGGCTCAATTATTTCCTCTACTGCCATTTCCCAATTAGACCCTGTCATCTTACCTTAAAGGGAAAGCAGCCGTCTTTTACATAAGTATGGACTTCACATTGTAACGAGCTGTTTGTAGATTGTGAAATGTATTAGCGGGCGCAGCATGTTCATGGTAATACGTGAATCTGTGATATTTAAAATGGACTGTCACTGAAAAGCTAAACTAATCAGATTTTACAAGTACTCTAAAGTTTAATGATCTGGTTTGTATAATGATTCTTTCAGTGGAATTTTATATTAATTAGCTGATGAAGTGTTACATGTGCATGGAGAGTGGCTGCTCCTAATTATGACTTATTTTAGAACTAGATAGAACAAAAATGGACTACTGAACGGAGAAAAATTGTATAACAACATGGATGTAATTGCATCTTCCCCAATATCCTTTATGTAAGCCAGCAAGGGCAGGGGCAGGGTCTTCTTCCCTCTGTACCAGTCTGTCTATTGTAACTTGTATATCTATTCTGTATGTAACCCCCTTCTCATGTACAGCACCATGGAATCAATGGTGCTTTATAAATAAATATTAATAATAATAATAAAAAAAAAAACCATAAGATGACACCAGGAGAGATGTTCCTCACATTGGCTGGATGAACTGAAATTATATTGACAGCTTTAAAGTGAACCTGTCAGGTGCAATATGCACCCAGAGCCATGACAGTTCTGGGTGCATATTGCTAATCCCTGCCTAACTGTCCCTGTATACACTAGCATAAATAAAGAGAGATAGAGAAAAAGTATTTGAAAAGATCTTTTATCACATGCTAATGAGCGAGGGGACTAGCCCCAAGGGTGTTGCTTCCCTTGGCTAGTCGGCCCCATTAACATGTTAGCACGCTCTTGTGGGCATGCTAACATGCTAATGATTGCACAGTGTCAGTGGATGATCTCACTCACCTCTCCGCTGCCATCACCGCCTGATGCTGGATTTCGGCTCAGTGCGCATAACCCCATGTGCACTGTGAAGCCGGGTGTACGCGTCCTGGCTTCAAACTGAAATAGTGTGCATGACCCAAACTCCAGGGTCATGTGCACTGAGCCCAAATCAAGCGTCGGGCGGCGATGGCAGTGGAAAGGTGAGATCATCCTCTGATTCTGCGCATTCATTAGCATGTTAGCACGCCCACAGGGGCGTACTAATGTGACACCCCTGGACTATCAGGTCGCCATAGGGTACTGCACGCTCTTTCTCTTTAGTGCAGTATTCAAATCCCTCATGGTTCTGGGTTCCAATCTTACAGTGCTGTCTCAAACAGCAAATCAAATCCTAGATACAACCTGCACCACACCAACCAGACACACCAGTGGGCGGCTTGAGTGGAATAGGGTCGCCTACCTAGGGGTCAGGAAGGGGAGGTGAGGAGTGTAGTGAAGCAGTAGAGCCCCCCTTGCTACATCAGCTTCATTTACTTTTAGGGACTTATCCGGTTTCTAAAACATTTTTCTAAATAGCCGGATATTTTAGAATATAATAAGATGAATTATACTCTACAACGCTGTGCTTCCAGCACTTTCCTAAAACGTTTGACGTGTCATAGTAACGTGTCAGAAGTTTTATTTGGCAAACATTTGAGTGCTGAATCGTATCGGTCACTAAAAGAAAGGGAAAGATCTGTGGATCTCTGTGTTCTGTACATTCTGTCTGTCCTTTTTAGCAGAAGTTGGTTCATAGACTTAAAAAAGTATCATGTACATATATACAGTAGTATATGTGAATCTTGTCTAATTGACCGGAAAACAGAATTTTTGTAACTTTGTTGGCTTTCAAAGGAAGCATCATGATAAAAGAAATTCTATTCTACTAAAGGGTTTTTTTGTTTTACCTTTTTGCTATGCTCCTTGGCCTTAAGCGGGCTTTACACGCTGCGACATCGCTAATGCAAACTCGTTGGGGTCACGGAATTCGTGACGCACATCCGGCCGCATTAGCGATGCCATTGCGTGTAACACCGATAAGCGATTTTGCATCGTTGCAAAAACGTGCAAAATCGCTAATCGGCGACACGGGGGTCCATTCTCAAATCTCGTTACTGCAGCAGTAACGAGGTTGTTCCTCGTTCCTGCGGCAGCACACATCGCTGCGTGTGACGCCGCAGGAACGAGGAAGCTCTCCTTACCTGCCTCCCGGCCGCTATGAGGAAGGAAGGAGGTGGGCAGGATGTTACGTCCCGCTCAGCTCCGCCCCTCCGCTGCTATTGGGCGGCGGTTCAGTGACGTCGCTGTGACGCCGCACGGACCGCCCCCTTAGAAAGGAGGCGGTTCGCCCGTCACAGCGACGTCGCCGGACAGGTATGTATGTGTGACCGGTCTGGGCGATGTTGTGCGGCACGGGCAGCGATTTGCCCGTGTCGCGCAACAGATGGGGGCGGCTACCCACACTAGCGATATCGGGACCGATATCGCAGTGTGTAAAGTAGCCTTTAGCCATCACAGCTAAAGTTACAGCCAATCAATGGCTCAGAAATGTAATATGACCTGACACCATAGCTATGAAATTGGAGGTACTGTACATATGGCCGGCCCTGGAGGTACGGTTTCAGTAAAAGTTATGATTGACTGCATGTTTTTTTCAATTTACTGCACTCATTATTTTACAATTTTTGCCTTTTTTTGTATTGTTTTCTTGATAACATTCCAGGCTTCAAAAATTACGACATGGTTTTCTCTAGTATTGTGATAATGAGCGTGATTGTGACTGGCACTGCTCAGTTCAATGTTTAATTCTTGAATTGGCACATTGCCTTGTAAGTCACCTTACATGTCAGAAAATATCAGTTGAGGGAAGAATATATAATGTGGCAGTGTTTTGGCTACTCCTCATCTTGCTTTTAGCCCATTGTATATTATTCTGGGAACCACGCGAGCAGTAGAATGACTCCGCTGATGAGTGATGTCTTTGTAGCGTTATTTATAGGTGACATGATGACTAAGCTAGGATATTCTCATAAAAAATGTATACTCGGCTTTCAGGACCACTTATTTAATTCAGGAAAAATTTAGTGATGAAAGAAAATGTGGCAAAATAGATTTAGATTCTAATATTGCTAAGAAAATGTAGGACAGCTCAGGCTTCTAAGGAATGGTAATTGGGACAATAATCTTCGGAGCTCACATTTCCTGATTATTATGAGCTTAAAGTGAACCTGTCAGGTCCAATATGCACACAGGACCGCGAGCAGTTCTTGGTGCATATTGCTAATCCCTGCCTAACCGTCCCTGTATACACTAGCATAGATAAAGACATCTTTAGAAAAAGTTTTTAGAAAGATCCTTTATGATATGCTAAAGAGTGCAGAGACTAGTCACAAGGGTGTTAGTTCCTGTGCTCATTCCACAGTATGAGCATGTTAGCACTCCCCTATTTAATGCCCATTGCCCATCGCCATCAGCGGTGAAGCGCGTACCTGTGTCCATTGTCACTGCCTCTCAGATGCCGGGCTTAGGCTCAGTGCACATGATCAGAAGTCCTGGCACTTCCAATCATGCGCAATAGACCTCTCTGAAGCCAGGACGCGTACACCCAGCCTCATAGTGCGCATGACTGGAAGTGCGATAACTTCTGATCATGCGCACTGCCGGGCGTCTGAAAGGTGGTGACAACGGACACAGGTACGCGCATCACCACCGATGATGCTGGGCAATGGGCATTGAATAGCATGTTATAACACCCCTGTGGGAGTGCTAACATGCTAAGAGGATAGACTAGTTGGGGGAAGTAACGCCCTTGGGACTAGTCCCTGCGCTCATTAGGATATTGTGGCGCCCCTGAGGCTTCCGTCGCCACAGAGACATTGCACCCCAGTCAGAGGTGTGATGTCCCATCCTGGGTAAGAAAAGGGGTACATGCCAGTTCACAGATAAAACTGCACTACATCCATTGCTAGGCACACACTGGGACCAGGGTCAGTGGCAGAAACCCTCCCATGCTGCATGCTGGGAGGAGACGTAAGACCCATCCCTGCTCCCATAGGGTGGTAGCTTAGCAACTGGGGGGTGGGAAGAGCCAGCCGAGTGTAGAGCAGAGAGGAAGGTCAGAGTTTCAGTTTACCTCAGGGAGTGAGAGAGTGAGGAGCCAGCATGTAGCTGTGAAAGAGAAAGGAGCTCTGTGAGTTCAGAGTGTCCGCAACCGAGCAAGAAAGCAACAGAGAAGGAGAGAAACAGAGAGTAGAAGAAGAGCTCTAGTCAGGCAGGAGCTAAAGAAAGAAGAAAGTGACGCTTCCTGGTGAAGACCCTGGGACTCGGAGGGTCCAGGTGACACCAAGCAGGGAACGAAGGGATTCCAGGGCCACAGATAGCTTCAGAGCTGGTGGCCAGTGAAGTCAGCTGAGAAAGGACACAATTAGAGGGGTGCACTGGCATCAACCCCCAGATCTACCCGGGATCGGCGGAGGTCCCTGACGGTGGTCCCAGCAGTCCAAAGGCTCCTGCAGGCCTTGACAAGAACTGTGAGTAAAGACCTTGAAACTGCACCCCTGGTGTTGCCTCAGTTATTTCTCTGCATAGACACTAATAAGCACCAACTGTGCCCCGGGGTATTGCTCCACCTGTGGGGAGCAGTACCATCATTGCTGCCATTCCATCACCCCGGAGGCCTCATACAGCAGCGGCGGCTTAATAGCTGCATACCACAGGTGGCGTCACGAACACAAACTTTATTCAAACCCTAAGTCACCAGCCATATTTTATTGACACCCACCAGGGCCACGAAGTCGGGCCCCGCCACCACTGACGACCGCCGGACTAGTCCGGCCCGGCACCGGGTGTCCCATAGCCCTGGGGTGGGCGAGTCAATATCATAAACGATCTTTGGAAATACTTGTTCTAAAGATCTCTTTATCTATGCTACTAGATACAGGGACAGTTAGACAGGGATTAGAAATCTGCGCCCAAAACTGCTCATGGTTCTGGGTGCATATTGCACCTCACAAGTTCCCTTTAAACAAGTTGACAATCACCCAACAAATTAGCGAAATGCTTGTTCTTTGGGTGGAATTTTTTTCAGTTTGCTTAAAAATTACTTCTTTCTCAACATATATTTAGACCCTAAAGGGGGCTTTACACGCTGGGATATCGGTAATGATATATCGTCGGGGTCACGTCATTAGTGACGCACATCCGGCGCCATTACCGACATTGCAGTGTGTAACACAAATGAGCGACGATCAACAAGCATAAAAACGTGAAAAATCGTTGCTCGTTGACACGTCGCTCATTTCCTTAATATCGTTGCTGCTGCCGGTACGATTTTGTTCGTCGGTCCTGCGGCAGCACACATCGCTATGTGTGACACCACAGGAACGACAAACATCTCCTTACCTGCCTCCACCGGCAATGTGGAAGGAAGGAGGTGGGCGGGATGTTAGGTCCTGCTCATCTCCGCCCTTCAGCTTCTAGAGGACGCCTGGCGTGTGACGTCGCTGTGACGTCGCACAACCCGCCCCCTTAGAAAGGAGGCGGTTCGCCAGCCAGAGCGATGTCGCAGGGCAGGTAAGTCCATGTGACGGGGTTAAGCGAAGTTGTGCGCCACGGGCAGCAATTTGCCCGTGTCGCGCTACCGACAGGGGCGGGTATGATCGCTTGCGATCTCGCTAGCGAGATCGCAGCGTGTAAAGTACCCTTTATACATGATATCTATTTACGTGAGATTCACAACACATATATTTAAACCCTCAGGAGTAGATTTATTTAGATACACACATGGTCAAAATTGTTGGTACACCTCGTTTAATGAAAGAAAAACCCACAATTTTCACAGAAATACAGTAACTTGAATCTGACAAAAGTAATAATAAATAAAAAATCTATGAAGATGAACAAATTAAAGTCAGACATTGCGTTTCAGTTTCTACAGAATTTAAAGAAAAAAATAAAACTCATGAACTAGGCCAGAAATGATGGCACCCCTGAAAATAATGTGACAAAAGGGACATGTTAAATCAAGGTATGTCCACTAATTAGCATCACAGGTGTCTGCAATCTTGTAATCATTCAGTGGACCTGTATATAGGGCTACAGATATTCACGGTGCTGTTTGGTGAAATGGTATGTACCACACTTAACATGGACCAGAGGAAGTGAAGGAAAGAGTTGTCTCAGGAGATTAGAAAGAAAATTATAGACAAGCATGTTAAAGGTAAAGATTATAAGACCATCTTCAAGCAGCTTGATGTTCCTGTGACTACAGTTGCACATATTATTAAAAAATTTAAGATCCATAGGACTGAGGCTCTGTTCTGTTCTGGGGCTGCTTTGCTGCATTTGGCACAGGGTGTATTGAATCTGTGCAGGGTACAGTGAAATCTCAAGACTATCAAGGGATTGTAGAGAGAAATGTGCTGCCCAGTGTCAGAAAGCTTGCTCTCAGTCGCAGGTCATGGTTCTTGCAACAGCATAGTGACCCAAAACACACAGCTAAAAACACCCAAGAATGGCTAAGAGGAAAACATTGGACTATTCTGAAGTGGCCTTCTATGAGCCCTGACCTAAATCCTATTGAGCATCTTTGGAAAGAACTGAAACCTGCCGTCTGGAAAAGTCAACCTTCAAACACGAGACAACTGGATGAGTTTGCTCTTGAGGAGTGGCCAAAGTACCTGTCGAGAGGTGCAGAAGTCTCATTGACAGTTACAGGAATCGTTTGATTGCAGTGATTGCGTCAAAAGGTTGTGCAACAAAATATTATGTTAAGGGACTATCATTTCTGTCCAGGCCGATTTCAGGAGTTTTATTTATTTTTTTTAAATTCTATGGAAGCAGAAAAGCAACAATGTCTGACCTTCATTTGCTCACTTTCATAGATTTTTTTTATTTATTATTACTTTTGTCAGATTCAAGTTATTTCTGTGACCAATGTGGGTCTTTCTTTCATTAAATGAGGGGTACCAACAATTATGACCGTGTGTGTGTGTATACACACATACACTTATACATGTACACTAATTACCGTATTTTTCGGACTATAAGACGCACTTGACTATAAGACGCACCCTGGTTTTAGAGGAGGAAAATAGGAAAATAAAATTTTAAGCAAAAAATGTGGTCATGACACTGTTATGGGGCGAGGATCTGCTGCTGACACTGTTATGGGGGTAATGTCCCCAAATTCTCTACTAAGGTACCCCATCCTGGTAATGATCCTCCTGCCTTGTATATGATCACCATCCTTGTATATGTGTCCCTCATCCTGGTATATGCCCACATCCTGATATGTGCCCCATCCTGTTATATACCTCCATCCTGGTATATACCCCCATCCTGCTCTATACAGCATCCTGTTATATACTCCCATCCTGCTATATACCCTATCCTGCTATATACCCCCATCCTGCTATATACCCCCATCCTGCTATATACCTCCTTCCTGCTATATACCTCCATCCTGCTATATACCCCCATCCTGCTATATGCCCTGTATCCTGTGGTATAGAATAAAATAAACGGTTATACTCACCTTTCCTCACTCCAGCAGCATCGCTCATCCTCCTGTCTGTGTAAGCAGCAGCGCCGCTGACCTGTGTGGAGCCGGTCACCATTCCCTCCCTGCATCGTGATGTCCTCCTGTCTTTCTGCCCACTGATGTGTGTGGAGAGCGGTGAGGGATGACGTCATCGCTGTGTGCATGGCTCCATATAGATCAGCGGCCGGCAGACAGGAGGACATTGCGATGCTGCAGGGAACGGTTAGTATACTGTACTTATTCACTGCCCCCTGCGCTGATGATGATGCGCAGGGGGCTGTGAATATAGCCACACATGATCATTCCAGGCTCTAGTTGCCAGGAGTGATCACACGGGCCGATTCTTTACTGCGCACGCACCCCCCGCCTATCATCCCGCCCACCTGTCAGCGCCAGCTTCAGCGCTATGAGATGAAGGGCGGGAGGATGCGTGCATATGAAATGAGCGGGCCCACGTGGTCACGGCAGGTGCTGCTACAGCCTGCGCATGCCGCCGCTGACCCGCTCCACCGCAGCACCCTCATTCCCCGCAGCCCTACATTCAGACTTTAAGACATACCCCCATTTTCCCCCAACATTTGGGGGAAAAAAGTGTGTCTTATAGTCCGAAAAATACGGTATATCTGCACGTGTGTATGTGTATACATGTGTGTGTGTATATATAAATTACAGTATATATATATATATATATATATATAAAATATATATATACATATATTTAGATTGATGCATTGGTTTTAGTTTTTTAAAATCCATGAATTCTGTCAGATTTTTAAATAATTGTATGTTGTTCTCTTTTTTAATGTTCTTGCATCCACTTATGGCCCTTTGTAGCCATTGATGTAGTTTCACTATACTTTATCAACTCATTAATTTTATCAGGGATTCACTCCCTTTTACCTTTGGAATGGGTCATTGGTTGAATTATGTCTAATTCAATCAGTGCCTAATTATTCTGGTATATAACTTTACCATTTTTTTGTCATTAATAGTACCTGAAAAATGGGACATTTTGTATTCTGGGTCCCAGAAACACGTAGTGCCTTGAATCATATTTGTTCTTATTGAATAAAAAATATTTTTTTATTCCTATGGTCTGCAGTTCCTCTGTTAAAGCCTTTTTTTTAATCCCTATTGAATTCAATTGCCCCCCTACGTCTCGCAGGAGGGAGACTTTGAGAGTGGCAGCAGCTCCATTGGATTGCTAGTTTTACCAGAATCTGCATCATAGGCCCAACCTCTGAGTGGTTATCCATCTGTCACTTGGTGGCTGCTGTGTGCAGAGGGCTGCTGTGCCCCGGTGGCTATAGTGTATGTATCCCTGAGTCCTCAGATGGCATCTGCATGTGATCACTGCATGAGGAACCCCTCACTCCCTGATGGCCGCTGCCAGTGGAACACAGGTTGGCAATAGCTACTCATTTACACCAAAGTTGTGTAGAGGTGGTGCACAACCATCCAGGTGAGCTGCTATCTATTCCCTTTCATCTGATTCAAAGCAGATTCACACAGGAGCACTTCTCTTTTTTTTCCCTGTTTCTGCCTATGGTTACCATGACATTTCAAGACTCACTGTCTCAGCCTATGAAGAGCAGATCATTCCTCATTGGCTGGGAGAGCAGCCACTGCAGTCTCACACAATGTGCTGTGTGAAAACGACAGCTGTGAACTGCAATGACCTCATGAGGTCATCCCAGGTCACATCAGCTAGTCACACAGTAGTGTACCTGTCGCGGGCGGAGGGGTCGGGAACGCTGCTCGCCTGGAAATCGCTGGCGCTCGGGTCCGGTGCTTCTGCTCCTCGGTGGCTCGAGTACGGGGCTGGACCCGGGGGCTCGAGCAGCTCCTCCTCGCCCACGAGTGAAAAGGGGAGGTTTAGTGGTGGGATGTCGGTTGTGACGCCACCCACGCGTTGTGGTGACGGTGGCCACCACCGCTGCTGGTGACGGGGGATCCCGGGAGCGATGGCGGAGAGCAGCTAAGGTGTTGACCCCTCCATGGGTACCGATCGGCGGGGTAGCGACAACCGATACGGATAGCTGGGGAGGCAGCAGGGTGAATGGGCGCAGACCGGACCCCTCAGCCGCAGCGACCGGTCCCTCCGGGACACAGGGGCGTGGGTGGCTTACCCGCTCCTCCAATTCTGCCTCCACCTCGCGTTTCCGCACGGCCGCCGCCACCTCCTGCATTTCGGCCGCCCATCGCTCCATCAGGAACCGGACTTGAGCCTGCAGGCAGCAGCACGTCTGCGCTGTCCAGGCCTCCACCCACACCGCTGTTCCTGGCACGGGCTCCGGGATCTCAGGGTTGCCAGACGGGACGGAAATCTTGCGCTTGTGCTTCCAGGAACCGGGTGAATGGCAAAGTCCTTGGGTCCCTGCCCTTTATCCCTTCGGTTACATGGGAAACCGCTCGCTCTCGAACCCCCCTTGGTTCTCTCCGCACCTCCTTCTCCTGGGGGCAGGGCTTCACTTTTCGCGCCTTCCCTGCTCGGGGAAGACGGCTCGAGCGGGAACTTTTCGCGCCCAAGATGGCGGAATTTCAAAATTTTCGGCCGGACACCGGCGGCGGGGACTGCAAGGCGCACTTCTACTGGTGAGTAGATGGGTAGGATCCTATTCGTGAGGCCAAGTTGTCACGGGCGGAGGGGTCGGGAATACCGCTCGCCTGGGAATCGCTGGCGCTCGGGTCCGATGCTTCTGCTCCTCGGTGGCTCGAGCACGGGGCCGGACCCGAGGGCTCGAGCAGCGCCTCCTCGCCCACGAGTGAAAAGGGGAGGTTTGGTGGTGGGATGTCAGTTGTGACGCCACCCACGGGTTGTGGTGACGGTGGGCACCACCGCTGCTGGTGATGGGGGATCCCGGGAGCGATGGCGGAGAGCAGCTAAGGTGTTGACCCCTCCAGGGGTAGGGGCTGTTGGTCCCGGGGCCCCGGTTGGGGAGTAAGGAGGAGGGGATAGGTGCAAGTGCCGATGCGGGGAGGCAGCGTGGATGCGGGGCAGCGTTACGGTGCAGCACTGTGGCGGATGGCACTGGTGTACTCACTCAGGTAGTCAAGAACAGAGTCTCTGGTAAACCAAACGGCTGGATGGACGGGGCCCGTAGTCGGCTGCGGTATCTTCACTCTCCCCGGATGGGTTGATGGTGGCTGTCGTTCCCTGCACCTATGTGTAAGTGTTTGACCCCTATGGATTCCCACAGGTAGTCCGCTCCCCGGCTTGTACGTGTCGGGAAAGCCCGTTTTGCCCGCAGGCGCTGGCCCTTGGATCTCTGGCCGTTGGCGGTGGCTCTTATCCGGACGGGTTGGGCCGTTGCCTTCTGATGGGACTTGGTTGGGAATGAACCCCTGAGGTCCAGACCGCAATCAGAGAATTTGACCATTACGGCGGCTTCCGAGCCTAGTCGGGGTCTGAGTACCCTGCCTTGGTGCTTGGCTTCAATCCGCTCCCCGGTTCGGTACCGGTGAGCCACCGCCCGACCCCGGTCCTACGGTTCCGCAGACCTCCACCAACTCCTGCAGACGGCCACCACCGTCTGCCGACCTTGCTGATTGTGCCTGGGCTCCGACCACGACACACACAGTCTCTCCTTCTACTCCTGAACTTGACGTTTTCTAAACTAACTACTTTTCCCGCCTCCAGGCCTGTGAACTCCTCGGTGGGTGGGGCCAACCGCCTGGCTCCGCCCCACCTGGTGTGGACATCAGACCCTGGAGGGAGGCAACAAGGGTTTTGTTTGACGGGTGTTCCTGACCAGGGGAGGGGGTGTGTGTGTATGTGATGTTATTCTGTGACCCCTGGGGTCCAGGGCGTCAGATACCCATCTATCAGGTACTGCGAACTCCAGAAGCACACAGTGCATGGACCAGGATCATGACACGTTCAGACATTGTGTAGATGTGTAGAGGTCATTCTTGGTGTACTGCAGCACAGATCCTTTTCACTTCATTAACTATAGTAGCCAAAAATGGCCACTACAAAATGTTCAAAGTTCAGGTTTTCCAATCTCATACACTATGTTCTTTCGGTGGTTAGCAAATATAGGTTTTCAGTATCTTAGTTCTGGAAATCCAGTTTTAAAAGCTATAATTAGATGTACATGTTAAGAATTAGAAAGAGTGCAAATAAATATTTTTACTAAGATTTTTAGAATCCTTTTTCCAAATCTCCATATTTCCCCTATTATAAGCTTGATGTTTGATACAGCTGACTGTGCCGATAGCCCTCATCTCAGTCATAAATGTATTCACTACTTATTGATACTGAATTAGACTTGACCCTGAATCCTTGGAAGTAAAGCCTGCTTTACATGTTACAATTAATCATGCGATCGCATTTGCGATCGCACCCGCCCCCATCGTTTGTGCGGCACGGTCAATTTGTTGCCCTTGTCGCACAATCCTGTAACCCCTCGTCACACGTACTTACCTTCCAAACGACCTCACTGTGGGCGGCGAACATCCACTTCCTGAGGGGGGAGGAACATTCGGCATCACAACGACGTCACACAGCGGCCGGCCAATAGAAGCGGAAGGGCGGAGATGAGCGGGACATAAACATCCCGCCCATCTCCTTCCTTCAGCATTGCCGGTGGCCACAGGTAAGCTGCAGTTCATCGTTCCCGGGGTGTCACACGGAGCGATGTGTGCTGCCCTGGGTACGATGAACAACAGGACGTGCGATTTTTAGAAAATGAGCGACGTGTCATTGATGAAGGAGAAGGTGAGTATTTCTGCTCGTTCATAGCTGTCACATGCTACGATATCACTAACGATGCCGGATGTGCGTCACTTACGACGTGAGCCCGCCGACATCTCATTAGATATATCGTAGCGTGTAAAGCCCGCTTTACTCAATAGTATTGATGTAATTAACTTACTGAAGTTACTATGAGCATAGGGTTTTTCAGAATGTAAAGTGGTCTGATTTGCTGTTGACAAGTTGCTAACTGGAAAACAGAAGGTGTTTCGATGAAGGACAATTAAGGCAGCGTTACATGCTACGATATATCTAACGATATGTTGTCGGGGTCACGGAACTCGTGACACACATCCGGCATCGTTAGAGATGTCGTTGCGTGTGACACCTCCGAACGACTGCAAACGAGCAAAAATACTCACCTTATCGTTGCTTGTTAACACGTCGTTCATTTTCATAATGTCGTTCCTCCTTCTGCGCGCCGGTTGTTCATCGTTCCTGAGGCAGCACACATCGCTCTGTGTGACACCCCGGGAACGACGAACACAGCTTACCTGCGTCCCGCCGGCAATGAGGAATGAAGGAGGTGGGCGGGATGTTACGTCCTGCTCATCTCCACCCCTCCGTTTCTATTGTGACATCGCTAGGCAGGAAAGTACGTGTGACGGGGGCTAACGACCTTGTGCACCACGGGCAACGAATTGCCCATGACGCACAAACGACGGGGGCGGGTGCAATCGCTCATGCGATCGCACGATATATCGAAGCGTGTGACGGGGCCTTTACAAGTAGGTTATGTTACATAAATATCAGCAGTAAGAAAGGGGATAATACATAGCTTTTAATAGAATTATCATTTAAAAAAATTGCGTAGTGCTGCAATTTATAAAAGATTTTTTTGTGCAAACAAATGAAACAACATTCATGTCCAAGAGGACCAACACAGATAGTGTTGGAGCCCCCCCAGTGGTGTCCGTCAGTAATATACCATATTCACCAGATGGACATCGAGGGTCTTCAACACCAAATCAGTGTCCAAGATTCATAGACACTGTAAAGTGATGACTGCTATGAGCCGGGTAAGCAGAGCATAAACCTATAATCCTATCTGTTAGTTAGGTTAGGGTCATAGGAGGATATATTCCAGTGGGAACCAAACCTCCCAAAATGACTCACCAGTGTAATATACAGTGTGGGGTTAATAAATCCCCCAAGAAACAAGCTTTTGACCATACATGTACACACCAAAAATTACCAAACGTAACCTAACAAAAATCCATCCAAGATCACAGTGGTGTTTCCTGGATTTACTTCAGAGTATAGTTACGGCAGTAAACATATAGGTATAATTATTACCTCTTGCTTATAATATCCGGTTCATTAATACATCATACAATTGTACATAAGAAATGGATTGGTCTCACCCAGTTGTAGATGCAGGTCAGTTGTTAGAAGGGGGTCATCAGGATAGATAGATCGGGTGGCTGTCGATGGGTGGGTAGGAGCTCTCTCCCTGGCAGGAACTGGCTGAACCCTCAAACCCCATTAGCTCCAGCCCTTACAAGGGCCGTCCCAAACTGACCCTGAATAGATTGGCCCTAAAAATTCACCACCATGGAACCTCCCGACGCGTTTCTTCCGCCAGGATTCATCAGGGGAGATACTGTAGGTGAAGGGCTAAAGATGCATGTATAGAGACCCCAAAATACAAGTGGTCAGGCTCTAGGTTATGTTACAATGGATACAGCCTGGAATACACCAATGATGTCTTTTACAAAACCTGATAACATTTATTTAGGGACCTTAGGAAAATCTATAGTCTAAAAAGCTGAATGAGAGCATGACGGAAACAGGTATTGGGAAAGCATTTTCATTTGCATTGAGTGTGATAATAAGCTGCTCTAGAGATGGCCAAAAGGTTGTGTAAAGTGTCACAATTGTAAGCCAACTAGTGTTGCAAATGCCAGCAAAACAAGACATTGCCTCTTATAAGACTGTTGAAACAACCAAGCTCATTGCCTTTTCTATAATTCTCTAACCACCAAGCTTATTGCCTCTTCTATAATTCTCTAACCTCCAAGCTTATTGACTCTTCTGTGATTCTGTAACCACCAAGCTCATTGCCTCATCTGTGATTTTCTAAACGCCTAGCTCATTGTTTCTTCAGTGATTCTCCAACCAGCAAGCTCATTGCTTCTTCAGTGATTCTCCAACCAGCAAGCTCATTGCTTCTTCAGTGATTCTCCAACCAGCAAGCTCATTGCTTCTTCAGTGATTCTCCAACCAGCCAGCTCATTGCTTCTTCAGTGATTCTCCAACCAGCAAGCTCATTGCTTCTTCTGTGATTCACCAACCACCCTAATCTTGTTGCTTCTTTTCAAGTAAAGCTCTTATTCACTTGTATCTGTGTATAACCTTCTTTCCTTCTGCCACCACTCTACCACCAAAAACCACTGAATCCTAGGGAGTCGATTTATCAAGACTGGCATAGTGCACAATCACGCTATATCAGTCTTGCTGTAATAGAAGGTGACAAATTCATTAAGAGGCACACACCACTTAATGAATTCAGTACTTCTGGTTAGTGGCATGTGCCTCTGTACACTGCGCCAGAAATGCTATACCAGTCTGCCATTTGCGTTTAATTATGGCGTACAAAGTCATATTTGATGAAGTTGATGGGCTGGTGTGGCCCTGTCCATTCCCATCCCAGATCCACCCCAGCTCTGTCCATTTCAGATACGCTGAGTCAAACTGGGAAAAAAGTATCTAAAGTCACAAAATTTTTGTGGAACATCCTTTTGTAATTAACAAAAACCTAAAATACGCTAATAAAAACAATGATCTTTATTAATATACATTAACAATTTCCAAAAAAAATACACACCCAAGTGTTAGACCAATGTTGCAAACAGACCAAGGCAGTATGGAAATAGGACAATAAATTAAGAAAGGGTGGGGACTATGCTAGTGGGTCCCTAGGAAGCTCTAGAGGACTTAGTCACTTAGTCCTGCCTAACATCAGAGGGTTTGACACCATAATTTGTTGGGCGCCCCAGGTTCCACGACGGCTCCCCCTTTTCTTGTCCCTGCCAATTAATGGATCAACTCAGCTGCTATGTGTTAGTCCAAAAAAGGAAACGACAGATAATTAACCCAAAATATAATTACTGTTGTTCTGTTAAACACAATAAGGTGCAAAATCCCGTCCCTTATAAATAGCAAACACAAAAAATAGCCCCTGAAAATAAAGTACCACTAGAATATCTCACAGAGTTAGATGGTGTATAGCCATGGATCATCTCTCCTCTGCACTTCATGCCTCTCCAGCCTCCTCAAGAACCTTTGAAGGAAAGGGGAAACGCGTTGATGCAAGGCAAGGTTGTCGTACCTGCATCTATGAAGGGAAGTGGTTGTCTTCTTTCCTTTTTTTGTGTATAGTGTATTGGGATATGGGTCATTTATACCCTCCCCTTTAGTCACTTTGCTCAGCTGCCTTTGGTTTGGCTATACACCATCTAAATGTGTGAGATATTCTAGTAGTCCTTTATTTTCAGGGGCTATTTTTTGTGTTCGCTATTTATAAGCGACGGGATTTTGTACCTTGTATTTAACAGAAAAAGAGTAATATTATGGGTTATTTAACTGTTAGTTTCCTTTTTTGGACTTACACATAGCAGCTGAGTTGATCCATTAGTTGGCAGGGACAGGAAAGGGTGAGCCAACGTGGAACGGGGGCGCCCAAAAATGTATGGTGTCAAACCCTCCGTCGTTAGGCAGGACTAAGGGGTACTTTACACGTTGCGACATCGCTAGCATCGGCTAGCAATGCCGAGCGTGATAGTACCCACCCCCGTCGCACATGCGATATATCAGTAGTGATGTCGCAATGTGTAAAGCCCCCCTAAGTCCTCTAGGGCTTGATAGGGACCCCCTAGCATAGTTCCCAAATCTTCTTAATCTACTCTTCTATTTCCATTCTGCCTTGGTCTGCTTGCAACATTAGTCTAGCACTTGGATGTATATTTTCTTGGTAACTTTTAATGTACAGTACAGACCAAAAGTTTGGACACACCTTCTCATTCAAAGAGTTTTCTTTATTTTCATGACTCTGAAAATTGTAGATTCACATTGAAGGCATCAAAACTATGAATTAACACATGTGGAATGAAATACTTAACAAAAAAGTGTGAAACAACTGAAAATATGTCTTATATTCTAGGTTCTTCAAAATAGCCACCTTTTGCTTTGATTACTACTTTCCACACACTTGGCATTTTCTTGGTGAGCTTCAAGAGGTAGTAACCGGAAATGGGTCTTCCAACAGTCTTGAAGGAGTTCCCAGAGATGCTTAGCACTTGTTGGCCCTTTTGCCTTCACTCTGCGGTCCAGCTCACCCCAAACCATCTCGATGGGGTTCAGGTCTGGTGACTGTGGAGGCCAGGTCATATGGCGTAGTACCCCATCACTCTCCTTCTTTGTCAAATAGCCCTTACACAGCCTGGAGATGTGTTTGGGGTCATTGTCCTGTTGAAAAATAAATGATGGTCCAACTAAACGCAAACCGGATGGAATAGCATGTCGCTGCTGTGGTAGCCATGCTGGTTCAGTATGCCTTCAATTTTGAATAAATCCTCAACAGTGTCACCAGCAAAGCACCCCCACAGCATCACACCTCCTCCTCCATGCTTCACGGTGGGAACCAGCCATGTAGAGTCCATCCATTCACCTTTTCTGCGTCACACAACGACACGGTAGTTGGATCCAAAGATCTCAAATTTTGACTCATCAGACCAAAGAACAGATTTCCATGGGTCTAATGTCCATTCCTAGTGTTATTTAGCCAAAACAAGTCTCTTCTGCTTGTTGCCTGTCCTTAGCAGTGGTTTCCTAGCTGCTATTTTATCATGAAGGTCTGCTGCACAAAGTCTCCTCTTAACAGTTGTTCTAGAGCAGGGTTCCCCAACTCCAGTCCTCAAGGGCCGCCAACAGTGCATGTTTTCAGGATTTCCTTCGCATTGCATGGGTGTTGGAATCATCAACTGGGCAGGTGATTAAATTATCACCTGTGCAATACTAAGGAAATCCTGAAAACATGCACTGTTGGCGGACCTCGAGGACTGGAGTTGGGGACCCATGTTCTAGAGATGTGTCTGCTGCTAGAACTCTGTGTGGCATTGACTTGGTCTCTATTCTGAGCTGGTATTAACCTGCGATTTCTGAGGCTGGTGACTCGGATAAACTTGTCCTCTGCGGCAGAGGTGACTCTTGGTCTTCTTCCTTTCCTGGGGCGGTCCTCATGTGAGCCAGTTTCCTTGTATCGTTTGATGGTTTTTGCCACTGCATTGGGGAAACTTTCAAAGTTTTCTTAATTTTTCGGACTGACTCACCTTCATTTCTTAAAGTAATGATGGTCACTCATTTTTCTTTACTTAGCTGCTTTTTTCTTGCCATAATAAAAATTCTAACAGTCTATTCAGTAGGACTATCAGCTGTGTATCCACCAGACGTCTGCACAACACAACTGATGGTCCCAACCCCGTTTATAAGGCAAGAAATCCCACTTATTAAACCTGACAGGGCGCACCTGTAAAGTGAAAACCATTTCCAGTGACTGCCTCTTGAAGCTCATCAAGAGAATGCCAAGAGTGTGCAAAGCAGTAATCAAAGCAAAAGGTGGCTACTTTGAAGAACCTAGAATATAAGACATATTTTCAGTTGTTTCACACTTTTTTGTTAAGTATTTAATTCCACATGTGTTAATCATAATTATGATGCCTTCAATGTGAATCTACAATTTTCAGAGTCATGAAAATAAAGAAAACTCTTTGAATGAGAAGGTGTGTCCAAACCTTTGGTCTGTACTGTATATTAATAAAGATCATTGATTTTTTTTAGGGTTTTTGAGGTTTTTGTTAATCACATGTAATACTCAGCCCGATTGTAATCCTTTTTTGTGAATTGTCGAAACATTCCTTTGCACACAAATTGGGTGACTTTTCAAACATTTTACCCCAGTTTTGTGGCATAAAAGTCTTGATGAATCAGTCCCTGTATGTTCCAAAAACTCAAGTAATATATTTGGGCATAGGTTTGCTTCTTTAAATCTACCAACTTTGTTTTCCTACATTTGTTAATCGTTAAATATCATATTTCCAAAACGTGCTGTTAACAGAAAGTTTTCACAGCCAAAGATGTGTACAATAGTTTGTGTGGAGTAATAGCAATAGAAAAAAAGCAATCCAGCATCCACAGGAAATATGTAGTTAAAACATCATCTTTATTCCATTGTTAAAATAGCAAAAAATGTATAAAAACATGTAGCAAAAAGAGTAGACGATCTACACGTTTCGAGCATTGCTCTTAAGGGCCCGTTACACACGTCGATTTATCGTGCGTTCGCATGTGCGATCGCACCCGCCCCATCGTTTGTGCATTACAGGCAATTTGTTGCCTGTGTCGCACAAAGTCGGCGTTCGGTGTCACAGCGACGTCACACAGCGGCCACGCGGGCCGGAGATGAGCAGGACCTAACATCCCACCCACCTCCTTCCTTCTGCATTGCCAGCGGCCGCAGGTAAGCTGCAGTTCATCGTTCCCAGGGTGTCGCACGGAGCGGTGTGCTGCCTCGGGAACAATGAACAACTGGCGCGCAGAAGGACGATCGTTTTTTTTTTTAAAATGAGCGACGTGTCAACGAGCAACGATAAGGTGAGTATTTTTGCTTGTTCACAGTCGCTCGTAGCTGTCACACGCTACGATATGTCAAACGATGCCGGATGTGTGTCACTAACGACGTGCCCCCGATGACATATCGTTAGATATATCGTAGCGTGTAACGGGGCCTTAAGTCTTGCTCTTTTAACCATGGAATCAAGGTGAAATTTTAACTACAGATTTCCTACAGATGCTGGATTCCCTTCTTTCTATTGCTATTATTCCACCCAGAAGCCGGTCCGGAGCTCCGTGCACCGCCACCTGATTACTTTTATTTTTCTGAACCTGGTGAGCTGATATTCCCTTTCTATATTTTATACAATAGTCTGAGGCCGATATTTATCATTAATCTAAAATTAGTGCTTCATCTGCATATTCCCCCCAACTAAAACTAATGCCCCAGCTCAGGTACCCTCCGGAGAAAAGCAGTAACTACTACGACTCACATGATTAAACTTTTTCATTTCTTTTATGCCTATGTAGATGAATTATTAAGCATTACTCTTGTATGATACATAATGTTGTCTTTATGATCACAAACATCCATCGCTTGCAGCTATTCTTGTTCCCTGCCCTGTGAGGCCAAATTTGCTCAATCCGCGTGGATCTGATGCTGTGCCATGTTTTTCTACCTTGTTCTTTATCATTAAGTGAACAGCTGCTATAACCTAAGCACAGAAAACATCTTGAGGCTGGAATCCATAGAAGTAACAATAATAGTAATGTACCGCCGCACGCTCGGCTGCAGCCGAGCCGCTTGGATCTGGGCTCGTTGGTGGGTGGCTTGAGCGCCTCCAGACCCGGGGTCACTTCGCTCTGAAAGGATGCTGGCGCTACGTAGGGGTTAGGTTTACGGCCGGGGCCATGGTTTGCGTTAAGTTCGTGACGCCACCCACGGGTTGTGGTGAATGTAGACACCACCGCTGCTGTTTACTAGGCGTTTACGCGGTCCAAGGGCACAGTTGTACTCACTCTGACAGATACACCGGAGTCTCTGGTAAACCAAAAAGATGGTGGTCGGTGCCCGCAGCCGGCTGCGTCTGGTCCCCCACCCGTTTTGGTGGTCCTCGCCTTTCTCCTGCACCTTGTTTTGTAGCTGTGGACTGCCTGCACTTCAGCGATGGGAGTCCGCTTCCCGGCTGTGTGTGTGTCGGGAGAGCCCATTTGCCCGCAGACGCTGGCCTGTGGGATCTCTCTGCCTGAGCGGTGGCTTTCTATCCCCCTCGTTGGGCTGTTGTCTTCAGTCGGGACTTGGTTGGGAAAGGACCTAAAGTCCAGACCTCAATCAGTGAATTAACTTAGTCCGGTAGATTCGGGACATCGTTTCAGGGTCTGAGTACCCCCCTCTGTGCTCCGGTTTCCAGTCGGTTCCCCGGTTCGGTACCGGCGGGCTACTACCCTGTCCCGGTCCCTTACGGTTCTACCAGGCCATCTTCCCAACTCCTGCAGGCGGCGACCACCGTCTGCCTCCTGGCCAAAGGGTGCCCAGGCTACGACGCAGACCCCTGTCAGACGTTTACTCCTCTCAACTCCTCTCTCTTTCACCTCCAAAACTAATCTGCTCTGTTTTTCCCGCCTCAGGCTATCCGAACACCTCGGTGGGCGTGACCAACCACCTGGCTCCGCCCCCTGGTGTGACCGTCAAGACCCGAGAGGGGTGACCAAGGTTTTTAGGTTGGCTGCTGTTACCTTTGTAGGGGGACGGGTGTTTGTGCAAGGGCCTGTCTGTGACTACTTGGCTAATCCAGGGCGTCACAGTAACATTAAGGCAGGTTTCTAATAAAGGAGTGAATTATTTTTGCCAAACTTAGTGTATGCAACGTGTAACAAATACGATCTCCGAAAGAGATAATTTGAATATTTCCCTGAGAAGCATTGCAGCTATAAGACTCCTCACTGGCAGCCAGACTGGTTTGTCAGTCTCCGCTAGGAGAAACGTTTTCCTCTTAGACCCCACTGTAGCTTCTCATACAGCAAGATCAGATCTTATACTTTGCACTGATGAGGGGCAATGACCCCAAAACACGATGTCTGCAAATTGAAGCTCTGATCTGGCATAAATGCTAAGTCATATGAAAAGGCTCGTTAAAGGGCCACTTTTGACTTTTAGGATTGCTGCTTACAATAGGTGACACTAAAGTGTGTCTCGTTCCTCCCCGAATAGAAAATTGAAATACCATCTGCTGCGACACACGATGAACTATTGCTAAAAAAAAAGTTCATCAACAAAACAAATTAAATCCTAGGCCATTTGGCCAGCAACTACACACCACAGCTTTCCCAACCATCAGGGTGAAAGAATTAGGGCTAAGCCACACGGCGAGAAAATCGGTGCGAGTGGAGTGCGATAAAACATCGCATTCCCCTCGGACCAATTCTAGCCTGTGTGTCAGCACACATGGGCGATTATTTTCTCAGCCCTAATCGGACCGAGAAAACAATCGCAGCATGCTGCGATTGTAAGCTGAGTCTCTTTCTCTCGCACCCATTCAAGTGAATGGGGCGAGAGAAAAATCGCACTGCACTCGCGGTACACCGGTGTACTGCTAGTGCAGTGCGAGAATGGCAATACCCGGCTACACAGTAGAGAGGGAGAGAAATCCCTCCCTCCTCTCCTGAGTGCCGGCCCGCCCCCCGCAGCTGAGGTCTGCTCGCACGAACGGACCTCAGTTGCAAGGACACAGGCATGACACTCGGCTCTGCTGTACTGCCAGCACGAGCCGAGTCTCATGCAAGTGGATCGCAGTAGTGCCCGTGTGGCCCCAGCCTTACTGCCCAATTCTCTAGAACAAATACAGCTTTCCATACTAATCTTCCATCACCAACAGGCTGGCATTTTTCAAACTCGGAGTAAGATGTGACCGACCAGTTCACACACTAGGGTTATGTGACGCCCTGGGCAAGCCAGGGGTCACAGGTCATAACACCATCACACCCTACACCCCGGATAGGTACACCAAAGCTACACAAAAATCCTTGTTTCCTTCCTCCAGGGGCTGATGTCCACACCAGGGGGTGGGCCAGGCGGTTGGCTCCGCCCACCGAGGAGTTCACAGCCCTGGAGGCGGGAAAACCAGGAGTTCAGCTAGGGAAGTGAAGGAGTAAACAGTGAAGTGGTAGAGGAGCGAGAGAGGAAGGAGAAGGAGGACAGTGAGAGTAGTGACAGAGAAAGTGACAGTTGAGAAAGCCTGAAGTTGGTCCGGGTGTGTGCCCCGGACTGAGAACAGCAAGGTTAGCAGACGGCGATGACCGTCTGCAGGAGAGGCTGCTTGGAGGTTGCCGAAAGGACCGTGGACGGGTGGTGGCCCGGCGGTACCGGAGCGGTATACGAAGAGAAGCCAGCACCATTGGCAGGGGCCTTTCGGATCCCGGCAAGGCTAGGAGTCGCCGTGAATTTGCCAAATCCGTCAATGAAGGGGACCTCTGGGTCTCCCAACAACCAAGTCCCGATTGAAGGCAACAGTCCGACCGTTAGAGAGAGACACCGCCACCGCCAAGGCACCAGTTTCTCAGGGCCAGCGCCTGCGGGCAAAGAGGGGCTCCTCCGGCGCATATCCAAGCCGGGGAGTGGGTTACCGGTGGGAACCCATCGCTACCAACATAGACTTAGGTGCAGGAAAAGGGACCGTCACCGTCAACTACCGGGGAAAAGCAACAGCAGCCGTCCGTGGGAACCGTCTTTCCAGCCGTGTGTTTTACCAAGAACTGTGTCACCGTCTCAGGCTGAGTGAGTACCACAGTGCCGTGAGGCACAGCGCTGTCCCCGCGTCCCTGCACCCCACCAAGCCTTGCACCGGCCCCGCCAGCCCTCATCCCCCAACTCATCACTGGGCCCCGGGACAACCACCCCCTACCCACGGAGGGGAGAACTAACAACTTTGCTGCTCCCTGTCACCGCTCCCGGGATTCCCATACAGAGCAGCGGTGATGTTCCTACAATCACCACAACCGTGGGTGGCGTCACGGACAATAAACTATCCCAAAAAAAACAAACCCCATTCACTCACGGGCGAGGAGCGCCGCTCGAGTCCCTGGGATCCGGCCCATCGCTCGAGCCACCGAGCAGCAGCAGGCCGCAGCAGCAGCGGCAACCGGACCCGAGCAGTGGGAGAGCGCGGCGTCCCCTCCTCCGCCCGCGACAACTTGGCGTCACGAACAGGATCTTACCGCTCTGCCGTCTGGTAGAGGTGCGCCTTGTTACCGCCGGAGGTGTCCAGCCGGAAAATTTCAGAAGTCGCCATCTTTGGCGCGAAGAGTTCCCGCTCGAGCGTCTTCTCGAGTAGCGGAGGCGCGAAGGCCAAAACCCCGCCCCGATAGAGGAGGGGCCGGAAAGAGGCTAAGGGGGACGGAAGCAAGATGTCTGCGCCCGACGGAGCCGCTGGAGGAGCGGTGGTCGCAGCCGCAGTGGCACCCGTGGATGGGAATGGGCCTGCCCAGGTCCCAGCCGTGCTGGCAGGAGGTGCCGCGGCCCCCGCTCTTGCTCAGGTGATGCCGTTCTCCTTGCCCTATGTGCCCGGAGCTACCTGGCTACCACAGTATGACAGGAAACCTGATGCTTTACAGGTCTTCCGGAAAAAGCTTAATCCGCTTTTGGAATTGTACCCCCTGACTGATAAGCAACGTGCAGCGGTAGTGCTGGGCCAGCTAACCGGCGCGGCTGAGCAGGAAGCAGAGACCTGGGCCGAGGGGGACCGGTTCTCTGTAGCCACCATCTTTGAGAAGCTACAGACTGCCTTTGAGACCCGTACCGAAGCTGAGCTGAGGATGCAGTTTTACCAGTGCCGGCAACGGTCTGTGGATAGCATTCGGGACTACGCTTTACGTCTGCAAACCGCCCTTCGCACCCTAAAGCGGGTAGACACTATCAATGAGGCGGACAGCAACAAGATGTTAGTAGAGCAATTTGTGCAGGGGATGAGGTCCTCTGAGGATCGCAAACAGCTCCGACTGTGGGCCCTGAAACACCCTGATGTGGACTTTGCTGTGTTAAAGGAACGGGCCATTAAAGCACTGCAATCCCCAGCTTCAAAAATCTAGGAGCCAGCCCCGTGGCCAGTTGAGACGGCCCCCGTCGTGGTGGCCCCTGCTCCACCAGCCTCTCCAATGCCTACAGCTCCCAGTAGCACAATGGAAGAACTGGCAGCCCAGGTCCGCCGTATGGACGGAGACCTCGCCAAGATTCTCGCTGCACTCCAACCTTTGACCAGATCCCCGCCTCCAACCAGGATACAGCTCGCCGACAGCCCTGAGGATGTTCCCTGGATGCAGCGGAGAAGTGTTAACAACCCACGGAACAGGCCTCCAACCTGCTACAAGTGCAACAATCCTGGCCATTACTTCCGACAGTGCCCGTTAAACGAGCAACCCCTGGGGCCACGGGCCAATCCTCAGGAGTAGAACCCCGTGGCCCCCCAGACTGGCGGGACCGGTATATCGGGGCCCGGCCCATCATCCCCGTGGCTGTGGACGGCATCCCGGTGATGGCTCTCTTGGACACTGGATCACAGGTAACCACCATACCATACACATTATACCAGCGGTATTGGGGGACAGACGAGCTGGCACCCCAGATACTAGTATAACACTGATTGCTGCTGATGGACTCCCATTGACCCAAGTGGGGTATAAACAAGTAGCTATGACCATGGGGCGAGCTGAACTGCAACACCAGGGTATGATTGTGATCATGAATGAACCCAGTGACCATAACCCGAAGATAGTGCTAGGAACCAATGTGATGGAGCACTGTATGGGTGATGTGTTGGCCCTCCTGCAGCAGCTGGCCGCCACGGCGGCGGGGAGCCGACAGAGAGCTGTGCAGCGTGAGATCCGAGCCTTGATGTACCGCCAGCATGTAAACTCAACAGGAGGAGAGATTGGTGGAGTGAGAGTGATGGATGCTGCTCCGTTGATTGTACCCCCTAGGAGTGAGATGATGATTTGGTGTAGAGCGGCAGTAGGGCCTCAGGGGCGTGACTACCCTGCCATGATAGAGCCCATGCCCTCCGAACACTGGCCCACCGTAATGGCCGCCTGAGGGGTGGTAGATGTAAAGAAGGGGAGAGTGCCCGTGAGGGTGCTGAACTGTGGGGAGGAAGAAGTCAGGCTTCCCCGGTATGCCACCCTTGCCAAGCTGCTCACCCTGGATCCCCACACTATCCACGAGGCAGCTCCCCCAGTCCCTCCACCTATTACCAGCACTCACCCGCCCCAAGGGGAGTTAAATGAGTGGCACCAACAGCTACACGTGGGCACTGACGATACCCCTACACATCACAAAGAAGGGGTGTACAGGGTGGTGCGGGAGTATGAGCAAGTTTTCAGCAAACATCCATTAGACTTTGGGCAGATTAAAGGGGTCCAACACAACATCCCCACCGGTGAGCACCCCCCTATCAAAGAGAGGTACAGGCCTATTCCCCCTGCGCATTACCAATGCGCCAAAGATATGTTGAGGAACATGAAAGAGGCAGGGGTTATTCGGGACAGCTGTAGTCCCTGGGCCGCCCCGTTGGTGCTGGTCAAAAAGAAGGATGGCACCATGCGGATGTGTGTGGACTACCGGAAGATTAACCAGATAACGCATAAAGATGCTTATCCACTGCCCCGTATTGAAGAGTCTTTGGCTGCACTGAGAACTGCAATTACTTCTCTACCCTTGACCTCCCCAGTGGATACTGGCAAGTGGCAGTGGCACCGGAGGACCGGGAGAAAACCGCCTTCACCACCCCAATGGGGCTCTGTGAATTCAATAGTATGCCGTTCGGGCTGTGCAACGCCCCTGGAACCTTCCAACGGCTGATGGAGTGCTGGCTGGGACATCTAAACTTCGAGACTGTCCTGTTATACTTGGATGATGTGATTGTGTACTCCCAGACGTATGAAGCCCATCTGGAGCACCTGGCCGAGGTGTTCGCGTCCCTTGCCAAATACGGGATGAAGTTGAAGCCCTCTAAGTGTCACCTGCTGAAACCCAGAGTGCAGTACCTGGGGCATGTAGTGAGTGCAGAAGGTGTCGCCCCCGACCCTGAGAAGATCACTGCCATCCAAGGCTGGCCAAGACCAACCACAGTGAGGGAAGTAAGGCAGTTTCTGGGTCTGGTGGGGTACTACCGGCGCTTTATCAAGGGGTACACGAAGATGGCTGCCCCATGCAAGATCTCCTCGTGGGGCAGACCAAAGGTGGTAGACCCATAGGAACCCCACTGGTGTGGGAAGAAAGGCATGAGGAATCCTTCCGACAGCTGAAAGCGGCCTTGACCGGAGAAGAAGTCCTAGCGTACCCTGACTACGGCTGCCCATTCATCCTCTACACAGACGCCAGCAATGTGGGATTGGGGACAGTCCTGTCCCAGGTCCAGGATGGGAAGGAGAAAGTGATTGCTTATGCTAGCCGAAAGCTCCGGCCAACTTAAAGGAACCCTGAGAACTACAGCTCCTTCAAGCTCGAGCTCCTGGCACTGGTATGGGCTATCACCGAGCGGTTCCGCCACTACTCGGCCGCAGCAAAATTCACCGCTTTCACGGATAACAATCCGTTGACTCACCTGGACACGGCCAAGTTGGGCGCGTTGGAGCAGCGGTGGGTGGCCAGGCTAGCCAACTATGACTTCACAATCAAATACAGGGCTGGTCGTGTCAACATTAATGCTGATGCACTCTCTCGGATGCCCCACTTGTCAGAAGAAGGGTGCGAGGATGACGACCTCGAAGAGATCGACTTGCCTGCATTTCACCAGCCACCAACTGAGAAGGTACATGTCCACCAACAATGGGTGAACCTGGATCCACTGCCCAGTCAGGAGTGGCAGGAAGCTCAAAACCAGGCGCCCGCTGTCCGCCTAGTCAAGACCCTGGTGGAACAAGGCACTGTGGGAATGGACCCTGCCGCCCCAGCTGAAGCCCAACGCTTGTGGACGAAACGGAACCGGCTGTATCTACATCAAGGGAAGCTGTACCGTGAGCTGATCAACCCGAAGACTCATGAGAAAATCCGCCAGTTGGTTATCCCCCAAGCTGATGTGCCCACTGTTTTGCAGGCATACCATGATGGTGCCGGACACTTCGGATGGAAGAAGCTGGAGATGCTGTTGAGAGAGCGGTTCTATTGGAGTGGGATGCGGGAGTCTGTAGAGGCCTGGAGCCGATAGTGCGGTCCTTGCACGCTGAGGAGGAAGGACGAGGCCAGCCAGAAGGCGCCCCTACACCCGATCATTACACATCAGCCGCTGGAGCTGGTCGCCCTGGACCATGTCAAGCTAACCCCCAGCCGAAGTGGGTACGCCTATGCGTTGACCATAGTAGACCACTATTCGAGGTTCATGGTAGTTGTCCCAGTCAAGGACCTAACTGGTCGTACTGCCGCTAGAGCGTTCCAGGCTTATTTCTGCCGACCACATGGATACCCAGAAAAAGTGCTTACTGACCAAGGCCCGGCTTTTGAAGCAGAGGTGTTCCATGAGTTCTGCCAGTTGTACGGCTGTAAGAAGATCCGGACCACCCCTTACTATGCCCAGACCAACGGCATGTGTGAGAAAATGAACCACTTGGTCCTGGGACTCCTCAAGACGTTACCGCTGGAAGAGCGGAACCTGTGGCCAGAGAAGCTACCCGACTTGGTCGATATGTACAACAACATCCTGTCCAGCTCAACGAAGTGCACCCCAGCATATCTGATGACGGCTCGCCCCGGCCAACTGCCGGTGGACCTGGAAATGGGACTGGAGGCCCCAGAAGCACTCTTTTCGACAGCTGAATGGGAAACTCGGCGGAGGGTACAATACCGGCAGATTCAAGAATATGTTGAGAAGAACTTGAGTCGGAGTCGGGAACTGCAGGAGCAGCGCTTCAATCAAAAGGCGTCTGCTGGCCCTTTTCAGCCCGGAGATGTCGTACTGAAGCGGAAGAGGAGAACCTACAAGCTGGATGATCAATGGGAACAAACCCCGTACGTCATACAGCCCACAGGATGGGAAGATGGGAAGGCCTACCAAATCAGTCGTGACCAAGGGGGCACTTTGGCCACGGTTTCCTGGGACCATCTGAAAAGGTGCCCACCAGCCTTAAGAGCGGCGGCTGAAGTACCGGTTCCCCTACCAGCAGAGAAGGCAAAAGAGGTGATCCACACTGCGATGGGAGACTTCCCAGCGGACTGGCCTACACAGAACAGCGCGGTGATTCTTCCAGTGATACTGTTCCCACAACCCATGGATGAAGAAGTGATGGAGGCGGTCAACCGTGAGTCAGTGCCAGTGCCCAGGGATGAACCTGTACCCAGCTCCCCTATGCCTCCGCCTGCCCCACACGATAGCAGGGAGGAGGAACTGATTGTTCCCTCCGCCCCACTGCCTAGCCCTACTTACACCGGACCCCGGAGGTCCACCCGTCCTAACCTAGGTAGACCCCCGCTTAGGTACAGGGAAACCGTCCTTTAAAAGGGGGGAGGAAGTCTGTGTGCGTTTGAAAGTTTTAAAGTTTTGCAAAAGATGAAAATGTGTGATCAACCGAAGTTCACCTGATTCACCTGTGATTGGAACCGGCCGTTGCCGGCATTGTTGTCCCCGTAGGTACCCTTCAAAAAGTTGCATAGGGAACTCTCTATGGACAAGCCCGTGAACTTGCAGGGCAACCACAAACGTTAAGTGGCTTGTAAATAAAAATGTTGTGTAGCAGCTAACCGTTACCGCCTCCGGAGAGGCAGGTTGGAGGGAGGGCCCAGCCACCACAGGAACCGGTGGCTACCCTCTGGAGGGGAAGGACAGATCCCGCTCGGGTAACTGGTTCAGGACTGGGGTCAAGCGGTGCTGCCTGTTTCTTAGAGGCAGCATCAAGGCCAGGTTTCTTGGGTGGGAGAGAGCGGCAGCAGCAACCGTTTGTTACGTAACGTTTAAGAAAAAGTACCTCCCGCTGTAGGATGAAGTTATTATGCTTGTTATGTTTTTACTTTTTATCTTTTCCAGAAAAATAAAACCGGTGTTGGACGGGCAGCCCGCGGACGGTCTGCATTTTGCTAAGGGGGAATGTGACGCCCTGGGCAAGCCAGGGGTCACAGGTCATAACACCATCACAACCTACACCCCGGATAGGTACACCAAAGCTACACAAAAATCCTTGTTGCCTTCCTCCAGGGGCTGATGTCCACACCAGGGGGTGGGCCAGGTGGTTGGCTCCGCCCACTGAGGAGTTCACAGCCCTGGAGGCGGGAAAACCAGGAGTTCAGCTAGGGAAGTGAAGGAGTAAACAGTGAAGTGGTAGAGGAGCGAGAGAGGAAGGAGAAGGAGGACAGTGAGAGTAGTGACAGAGAAAGTGACAGTTGAGAAAGCCTGAAGTTGGTCCGGGTGTGTGCCCCGGACTGAGAACAGCAAGGTTAGCAGACGGCGGTGACCGTCTGCAGGAGAGGCTGCTTGGAGGTTGCCGAAAGGACCGTGGACGGGTGGTGGCCCGGCGGTACCGGAGCGGTATACGAAGAGAAGCCAGCACCATTGGCAGGGGCCATTCGGATCCCGGCAAGGCTAGGAGTCGCCGTGAATTTGCCAAATCCGTCAGTGAAGGGGACCTCTGGGTCTCCCAACAACCAAGTCCCAATTGAAGGCAACAGTCTGACCGATAGAGAGAGACACCGCCACCGCCAAGGCACCAGTTTCTCAGGGCCAGCGCCTGCGGGCAAAGAGGGGCTCCTCCGGCGCATATCCAAGCCGGGGAGAGGGTTACCGGTGGGAACCCATCACGACCAACATAGACTTAGGTGCAGGAAAAGGGACCGTCAACGTCAACTACCGGGGAAAAGCAACAGCAGCCGTCCGTGGGAACCATCTTTCCAGCTGTGTGTTTTACCGAGAACTGTGTCACCGTCTCAGGCTGAGTGAGTACCACAGTGCCGTGAGGCACAGCGCTGCACCCGCGTCCCTGCACCCCACCAAGCCCTGCACCGGCCCCGCCATCCCTCATCCCCCAACTCATCACTGGGCCCCGGGACAACCACCCCCTACCCACGGAGGGGAGAACTAACAACTTTGCTGCTCCCTGTCACCGCTCCCGGGATTCCCATACAGAGCAGCGGTGGTGTTCCTACAATCACCACAACCGTGGGTGGCGTCACGGACAATAAACTATCCCAAAAAAACCAAACCCCTTTCACTCACGGGCGAGGAGCGCCGCTCGAGTCCCCGGGATCCGGCCCATCGCTCGAGCCACCGAGCTGCAGCAGGCCGCAGCGGCAGCCGGACCCGAGCAGTGGGAGAGCGCGGCGTCCCCTCCTCCGCCCTCGACAGTTACACCGCCCTACATGCTGATTCCAAAGGCTCATGAAACAGCCCACGACATGGACATATGACCACATTAAAAGACACCCCTAGGAAATCAGTCAAGTAGGGATCAAAGCTTCATACTCAACATTCCCTTTATCTCATTCAAGTGAATGAATACTTTTTTTTTGGGGGGGTGGGTGACTCGCCCAAGGGCTGTTGGGTACTCGGTCCCAAGCCATATATTTACGGGAACAGTTCACTGGGTGGCCATAGCCCTGTTCCGTGACCCTGGGGGTCACTTGAAAGGGGTTATATAGGGTCAGTGCTCTGTTCCGTTCCCTGGTTCTCCCGTCACTGCTGCTGCCTCAGACTTTATGGTCAGTGAGGTTCTGGATGGTCCCCTCACCGTGCAGATTTTATCAGGTCTGCCTGGAGCATTTTCCTAACCTACTGCTCTGTACCACATCGGTGCTATGGTTCCGAGAGTACTCCACCGTACTCCGTCGGCAACCACACGCCTGCGCCTGACAGGTCACTGTTACACACTCCTGTCAGCACGGTTACGTCCGTCTCCTTTCACTTCCACTTACTGACTGTCTGACCCCCTCCTCCCTGGTTGTCGTCTAGTGGACTGGATTGGCTCCACCCCTAGGTTTCCATTCATTGGGTCCAACCCTAGCCTGTCACCAGTCCTTGGGGAAAGGAAAAACAGGGATTACATATGTGTTTTAGTGTTAGCAACAATGGTCTTCTGGGTCCCTGGGGGTAAGCCCTGCATCTTGACAGGATGCAGTTCCTTGTAGCTCCTGATGGCTTCAGGGGCGTTACATTCCCACTTGGTGAATTCCAGCATGTCCTCGGGCTGCAAAGGTGAACACAGTTTAACACTTTAATTATATTTTTCAACATTAATAACTTCCTTCCCATACAAGTGAGGCACATTTCTTAAACGTTTCATCAACCATAACATATATACAGGAGGCACCCTCTTTTCCACCCATCACCTGGTGTCCCTGGGAGGTATGTCGCCAGTTACTATGACGACTGGGTCTCGTCCGTCTCTGCTGCAGACCTTTCCTGTGACCTGTCATCTCCCAAAACGTTTGTTGCAAACGTAAGGGTCCTCTTCAAAAGACTTTGGTGCAGAAAACAGGTCCTCTTCGGAAAGGTTTGGCAGCAGTATTGTGCCGCCCCCGAGCCAGCAGCCGGCGCTGCTCGGGTCTGGGCCTTCAGGGGTGGTGGCTCGAGGGTCTCCGGACCCGGGGGTCTTGCGGACACGACGAATAAATGGGGGGGCGTAGATGTATGGGCTAGGCCGTAGTAAGTTTGTGACGCCACCCACGGTGTGTGGTGAGGTGGGACACCACCGCTGCTGTTATGGGGCACCCGGGGGAGATGTTGTGCAGCAAGTTGTTAAACCCTCCGTGGGCAGGGATGGTGGCCCCGGGACCCGGTGACTCGGTGCAGGGGATGGCGACCCCAGGGGGGGTGCTGGTGTACTCACTGTTAGTAAAACACACAAGTCTCTGGTAAACCAAGGTGATGGTGGCCGCTGCCACGGCCGGTTGCGTTCGAGTCCCCCACCCGGCAGGTGGTCTCTATCCTTTTACTGCACTGCTTTGTGTAAGATGGACTTTCCTAGTGTGAAACTAAGGAGTCCGCTCCCGTCTGGATGTGGCCTAAGGAGCCGTGCCCGCAGACGCTGGCCCGTGGGATCTATAGGCCCTGACGGTGACCTCTTATCCCTAATCGGTGGGCTGTTGTTTTCTATGAGGGACTTTGGTTGGGACAGGACCTCTAGTCCTGGCCTCAATCGGTTAATTAACCAGTTCCACTTGGTTCTGGTCCTGGCTTCAGGGTCCGAGTACCCCCCTTTGTGCTACGGTTTCCGGGTCGGTTCCCCGTGTCGGTACCGGCGGGCTACAACCCTGTCCTGGTCCACCTTGGTTCCACCGAGCTGTCTTCCTGTCTCCTGCTGACTGAGACCACCGTCTGCCTCCTAGCCAGTGGCACCAGGGCTCCTACCCTGGTACCGTCCAACTTGAACTTTCCTGCTGGAGCTACACTTAGCTCCAGCCCACACTCCTCTCCAAACCGAACTCCAAACTCTTTCTGACTGCACTGCTTTTCCCACCCCGGGCTGTCTAAACCCCTGAGTGGGTGTGTCCCAACTGCCTGGTCACGCCCACTGGTGTGTCTATCTTTCCCTAAGGGGGGGTGACTAGGGTTTTCTGGTTGGCTGTATGTTTCCTAGTGAGGGAACGGTGTAGTGTGGGGGGCCTAACTGTGACTACCTGGTTTTGCCAGGGCGTCACAGTATTACTCTGGTAGTGTGCACAACTAGTGCAACTATTTACAACGGAAAGTTTTTACTACTACCAGTCCAGTAGTTTGAGTCCATTTTTTTATCAACATTATGTAAAACCAGGTTAACACTAGAACTACTGAGGTAGTCATTTTGACTACTTTGCACCATGTATTTCTATATAGGTGTCACGAGTCCAGTAGTTCTAGTGTTAAAGCAAAATTCAACATTTTTCACACATTGTCAACATTTTCAACATTAACAAGAAACTGGGTAGCATCACTGGTTAAGGCTACCGCTACCAAGGAACTGGAAAGGGGCCATCTGGATCAACTGGCCTCCTGGGATCAGCACTTTGGGTTTGGGTGCACTGATCTCGCACACCTCTACTGCCTCCTGGTGGCAGCTGGGGAACTGGTGCTATGGCAGGAACGGGGGCTGGTATTTCTGCAACAACCGCTACTGTCACGTAAGGCTGTACCTGGGAACCAGTCTCAGCTCCGGGGTTCTGGGCATCCACTGGACACACACACAAGCAGAGTGTCCTGGTTTGTTGCATCGATGCCAAGTCTGTAATAGGATGTCAATCGAGTTGGAAGCAGGCTCCTCATCCAGGGTGGTCTCCTCCTCTTGCTCTGGCACCAGGACCTCAGGCACAGAATGCCTCATGAGCAAAGCACACAAGCCATTTCTCCCCGTGCGCGGGATCCATGCTGCCTCTTGGGTGCTGGAAGCTGAGCTCGACTCCTCTGGTTCCATGGTGGCGAGGACTGGAACAACCTGCTCATCCTCGTCGCCTTGCACCTCCATTTTCCCCGACCCCCTTGGTTTTTCTCACCACTCTCTCACGGGACAGTAGCACTTCGGGAGCTTCTGGGTCAGGTCACTGCCCCTTTCCACCCGCGCTTGCAGGAGTCGTGGGCGGGATCCCCTTTTGCACCCTTTTTACCACTGCTGTGGCGGAGTCAGTTTTTCACACAAAAATGGCGGTAGTTGCACAAATCACAAAAAACAGTCCATAAGGCGCACATACCCCGGTGTGAACGGGTCTAGTCCAATCCTGTTTGTGATGCCAAAAAGCTGACTTGCCCCAGGGCTATGGGGTACTCGGTCCCAGGCCATATATTTACAAGGACAGTTCACTGGGTGGCCGTTGCCCGGTTCAGTGACCCTAGGGGTCGCTTGAAAGGGGTTATGTACAGGGGAGTAATAATAAAGATTTTGTTGTGGCGCCGCTTGCGGATTTCAGCTAGGTAGATGGAGTCGCCGCTGCACAATCTCTCACCGCTCAGGCTGGTGTTAATGGCAGCCTGGATGTTGGGCCCTCTGCAAGTAGGGCCAGGCCCCAGGGGGTAGGTGATGGAGTTAGGCGCGGAAAGAAGGTAGGCCACACAAGGGATTGCAGTATAACTGGTTTCTTTACTCACAGCGTTGTTATGGCTTGCAACCCGAAGAAGGTTGGTCCTCACCACTGGTCCCCTTAGTCCTAGTGCGAGTGTGGTAACCTGGTGGCTTCTTTCCGCTGCACCTGTCTCTGGTTGATGGGTCCCCGTGGCTTGGAGCGTCTGGGGGTCCCCTCCTGGTAGTCTTTCAGGCTTTAGTCCGTACGGTGGGCAGTTTGAACCCTGTAGAATCGGTGCTCTGTTCCGGTCCCTGGTTCTCCCGTCACTGCTGGTGCCCCAGACTTTACGGTTGGTGAAGTTCTGGATGGGGTCTCCGTTCGACGAACGTTCGACGAACCATTCGAACCCCATTGAAAACAATGGCAGGCAAACACAAACACATAAAAACACATTATACATGTACACATACAGTTAATAAACATTGCCATAACACTTACAGGTCCCCGCGACGTGTCTTGCACTCTGTCTCCCGCTACTTTTCCTTCCGATAATCGCTGCGTCCTCCCGGTAACCAGCACTGATGATAGGACCTTCCGTGACGTCAAAAAAAGCATGTGACCAGTCTACGCGTCTATTATCTCATTGGCTACAGCCTGGTCACATGGCTAGACGTCATGCTAGGTCCTGTCAGTGCATCTCTCCGGTACGCGGTGATCGTTCCAGCATCTCCGTGTACCGGCGAAATGCTCTGGCACATGGTCGGCTTCCCCGTTCCTGCATGTGGGCTCTCTTTACAGAGTCAGCTCACATGCAAGGACTGGCTGCCACAGCTGGTGAATTGCGGCACCAGGAATCACGTGATCAGAGCACTGTTGCTATAGTAACCCGCCTGTCAGCGGTGACATCACCGCTTACAGCCCGCAGCCTTTGCTCACTCACTGAGTTATTAGACTGCATGGAGCAGCAGCAATCTTCCTCCCATGCAGTGCTGTCTGATGTAGCAGAGCTGCATGGGTTGAAGGAGAAAGAAGACAGAAGACAAGGCTGGTGGAGGGCTGACAGGGAGTAATAAACATGGAGTCTCTAAGTGTGTCTGTGTAATTATTTCTATTAAAGTATTTTTTCTCTGTGTGGTGTCTTTTTTTAACCCTTTATTGGAGATTCTTAATGGCCGGGTCAAACTTGCCTGGCATTAAGAATCTCTGGCTTAATACTAGCTAGTAAAACAAAGCTAGTATTAACCCATTATTACCCAGCAAGCCACCCGGCTTCAGGGCTGCTGGAAGAGTTGGATACCACGCCAGATGATGGCGCATCTATGAAAGCGCCATTTTCTGGGGCGGATGCGGACTGCAATTCTCAGCAGAAGGGCCCAGAAAGCTCGGGCCAACCTGTGCTGCGGATTCCAATCCCCAGCTGCCTAGTTGTACCTGGCTGGACACAAAAATGGGGCGAAGCCTATGTTGATTTTTTTTTAATTATTTCAGGAAATTCATGAAATAATTAAAAAAAGGGCTTCCCTATTTTTTTAGTTCCCAGCCGGGTACAAATAGGCAGCTGGGGGTTGGGGGCAGCCGTACCTGCCTGCTGTATCTGGCTAGCATACAAAAATATGGCGAAGCCCACGTCATTTTTTGGGGGGCAAAAAACTTCTGCATACAGTCCTGCATGGAGTATGCTGACTGCTGAGCCTTGTAGTTCTGCAGCTGCTGTCTCCTCTCCTGCATACACTAGTCAGTGAATGGAGCATGCAGAGCCTTGTAGTTCTGCAGCTTCTGTCTGCTTTCCTTCATACAGACAGCAGCTGCAGAATTACAAGGCTCAGCATACTTCATCCAGGACTGTATGCAGGAGTTTTTTGCCCCCCCAAAAAAATTACGTGGGCTTCGCCATGTTTTTGTATGCTAGCCAGGTACAGCAGGCAGCAACGGACTGCCCCCAACCCTCAGCTGCCTATTTGTACCCGGGTGGGAACCAAAAATATAGGGAAGACCTTTTTTTTTTTTAATTATTTCATGAATTTCATGAAATAATTAAAAAAAAAAATGACGTGGGCTTCGCCCAATTTTTGTGTCCAGCCAGGTACAACTAGGCAGCTGGGGATTAGAATCCGCAGCTCAGGGTGCCCAAGCTTTCTGGGCACCCCAGCTGCGAATTGCAGTCCGTAGCCACCCCAGAAAATGTCGCTTTCATAGAAGCGCCATCTTCTAGCGCTGTATCCAACTCTTCCAGCTGCCCTGGTGATGGGTGGCTCGCTGGGTAATAATGGGGTAAGGGATAGCTGTATATTATCAACTGGCCCTAAGCCCGAAATTCTTGGTGTCACGCAAATATTAGACATGGCCACCATGAATTTCTAGTACAGATTAAAAAAAACACAACACAGAAAAATATTTTTATTAGAAATAAAACACAACACAATTAGTGACTCCATCTTTATTGAAATAAAGAACCCCCTCCGCAGTAATCCTGGGTCAAGGGTCTCGCGCAGTCCAATCCGGATCCAATATCATCTGATCGGTTTGCTGGAAGGCAAAGCGATCAGATAATGTGTCAGGTTCAAGGACCTGAATCACATGACACAGCAGCTGATTGTATAAACGGCTTTTATACAATCAGCTGATGCATCAGTGTGAAACCCCCCCCAAAAAAAACTACACACTGCTGTGCAGACTCCTGTCCGACATCATCAGATGATATTGTAGTCGGCCGGGCAGTAAAAAGCTGGCCTCACCGCTCAACTTATAGTTTCAGCTGATTCCGTCAGGTGACCACATCAGCTGATCATTGCCAGGTCTGAGAGAGAGAGAGAAAGAAGAGAAAGAAGATAGAGAAAAGAGAAGAGAGAGAGAGGGAGAGAGACGAGAGAGGGAGAGAGACGAGAGAGAGACGAGAGAGAGAGGAGAGAGAGAGACGAGAGGAGAGAGAGAGGAGAGAGAGAAAGAGAGAGAGAAGAGATAGAGGAAAGAGCAATGCAGCCTCATTCCGTGAACTGCTCTGATTTTAGAGGTGTGTCCCACGGCTCACAGCTGATGTCCGGCTCCTCCCCTTGCATAATTAAATTAAATTATAATTATAAATAAATAATAATTATAATTTAAAATTAGAAATAAATTAAATTTTTTACCAGGGCGGCCGGGACTCAAACTCGTGAAGTAATGCTTCTTAGGCGAGAGCTCTAACCATTGAGCCACTGTCTCTAATGAGAAGCATAGGCAAATTTGGTAATCTTGACGTCTGCATTGCAGAGTGAAGTCTGGTGACAGCGCAGCTCACTTCAGGTGCTATGTGGAGAGGACACAGAGCGCTCCCTGTCATCTTCATGTAGCAGAGCTGACAGTGTCGTGTGGATTACTTCGGACCTGGATTGTTGTTTTAAGGATTAATAAAGCGGTAAATGAGGTGTTTTTTGTCTTTTATTCCAAATAAAGGATTTTTCGCTGTTTGTGTTTCTTTACTTTCACTTACAGTTTAATCATGGAAGGTATCCCGGGGAGACGCCTGCCATGATTAACTCCTTATTACCCCGATTGACACCGCACCAGGGCAATTCGGGATGAGCTGGGTAGAGTCCCTGGACTGCCGCATCTAATAGATGCGGCAATTCTGGGCGGCTGCTAGCTGATATTGTTAGGGTGGTGGGCTCCCCATAATGTGGCGCTCCCCATCCTGACAATACCAGCCTCCAGCCGTGTGGCTTTATACTGGCTGGTATCAAATATGGGGGGAACCGCATTTTTTTTAAATTTTATTATTTATTTATTTATTTTACTGCACAATATAGACCCGCCCACCGGCGGCTGTGATTGTTTGCAGTGAGACAGCTGTCACTCATCGTGGGGGTGTGTCTGACTGTAACCAATCATCGGCGCCGGTGGGCGGGGAAAGCACGGAATAACTGATGGAATAATGAAGCGGCAGCCATTTTCAAAAGAGGAATTGTCGCCGGTGATTTCTGACAGTCGTGCAGCGAGTCGCCCATGATCGGTGAGTAGGAAAGAGAGAGGGATTGTGCTGGGGACGCAGGACGCATGCAAATACGCAACGTGAGCACATACTTACTGTGAAAAGCCACACTTTTGGTGATCGAACCGTTCTCGAACGTAACTCGAACTACCGAACTTTTAGCAAATCGTTCGAGTTCGTCGAACGACTCGAACACCCCCCAAAATCACTCGAACATGAAATTGGCGAAACTCTAACCTCGAACATCGCTCATCTCTATTAAGCACTTGCATTTTATTCATTACTATTCAGGGTATTTTTCAGACAATCTTTCTCTTTGTTTTTTTCGTGTCAAGAGGCTGCCATTTACATGTTTGGAACTTTGCATGTTTACGGGGTTTTTTTTGTTACAGCTCAGTTTTTTGGTGTTTTTTTGTCTGCTATCTTGCTTATTGCAAGTTGGGGGCGCAGCCCTCCTTATACTGAGGCTGAACAACCAATTGCTTCCCACTTTGCTGTGTATTTAATCTGTGACCCAGCTGATCACTTGTTACCATTCACATTGGAGTTTTGATAGACACAAGTCAGGTATGTATAATGGTTTTAACTTTAGATGGTTAGGGACCGCCCCAGATGGGTACACTGTGATGAGGTGGGATGGCTTCTTACCTTTTTGCAAAAATGTATATACTAAGTACCCTGTTATTAAGCACTTGCATTTTATTCATTATTATTCAGGGTATTTTTCATACAATTTTTCTCTTTGATTTTTTCTTGTCTAGAGACTGCCATTTACATGCTTGGAACTTTGCATGTTTACTGTTTTTTTTTGTTACAGCTCAGTTTTTTGGTGTATCTTTGACAGGATGTAGTTCCTTGTAGCTCCTGATGACTTCAGGGGCGCTACATGGGCAACAGAGGATAAGCAGGAAGAACATGGTGTGAACGCAGCCTTGGAGATAAAGAAGACCCTCCCCTATTACATCCCTGTGCTCTAACAAGATGTACTGTATTTAGAAGGAATCTGTCAGCACAATTCATCCTTTAAAATCGTCTATATGGTCATGTATCAACCTGAAAAAGTTATGTCATCCATAGCTTTGTGCCGCCCCGCTACAGCGGTCGAACTGCTCGGATCCGGGGGGTTGATTATTCGTGGCTCCGAGGGTCTCCTGACCCGGGAGCTAAGGGCCACACTCGAATGAAGAGGAGGTATTTACAGGGGAGATATAGTTTGTGATGCCACTCGTGGTGCACGGTAATTGGGAGTACCGTTGAGACTACCCGGGGTGATGGAGTGGGGCAGATAGGGTGTTGTCGCCCTCCACGGGTAGGGGAAGGCCCCGGGACTCGCTGGGAAGCCGTGGGATGCAGGTGTCACTCAGGTACTCACTCAATCAATAAGTAGACGCTGACAACCGGGTAAACCAAATCTCGGGGTATCACTGCCACTTGAGGGGAGCCCGTCTGGGTCCCATCCCTGATAGTGTTGCCTGGTGATCCGTGACCTCCCTCCTGGCACTACGTTTAACTTCAACGTGGTGGCCCAGTAGTTTGAAACTTGCCGGGTTCCGCTCCCCACTATGGCTAAGTGTGAGAGCCTGCTCTCAGGGCTCACGCTTGGGATTTTCTGGACCGTTTAGTTGGAAAGCCCTATCCCCCTCGTTGCACTAATGCCCCGATTCTGGAACGGGTGGGAACAGCTCATAAAGGCTTCGTTCTCCTCAGGTGAATTGTTGGGGTGCCTGAGGCTTCTCCCCAATTTAGGGTCCGTGTACCCCATCGTGCCTTCAGTTCCGGAGTGGTGACAGTGCCAGGCTGCTGACCGTCCTCCTTGACAGGTTCAGGCACCTAGCCGCAATCCCCTGCGACCGGGGATTTGACTCCTCTAGGTCCAGACCACCGTCTGCAACCTAGACTGCTTCCCTTGGGAGCCACCACTACCAAGCTCTTCTCACTACTCCACTACTCAACAACAACTACTGACTACACTCCTCACCTCCCCTCCCTGACCCCCCCAGGTGGGCGGCTCTATTCCACTCAAGCAGTCCACTGGTGTGCCTGGTAGGTGTGGTGCAGTGTGTATCTAGGATTTGATTTGCTGTTGGAGGCAACACTATAAAATAGGGACCCAGAACCACGAGAGACTTAGAATACTGCACGGAAGGGCAGTTTGTGCAGTACCCTGTGATGATCTGATAGGCCAGGGGCGTCACAGCTTTATTTATGTAATCTGTTGCTCCCTGACTGAAGAATGGCTTCATTAATCCATATGCAATATGCAAATGTGGCTTAACTACCTTGAGTGTGATCAGAGCACTTCCCAAGCCTATGCCTCTGGGGATCTATTTACTGTATAGTCCCCCCCCCCTTCCTCTGTTGGCTGACACCTCACTGAGATGTCCGTTAAGCAAGGGAAGGTGGTGATGGGGAAAAGGTAGCTATAGAGAAAGGTGGGACTGAGCGGTGAATAGTGAGCTGTCGCTCATGCAGAGGTGGGGCTGACAGATTCTTCCAAAGGTGGGGCTGACAGATTCCTTTTAAATGCGCTGCCAAAAGAAGATTTAGTGGTAAAAGATCAAGCATATGCTGTTTTTTTTCAAAATGTGGAAAATCAACTATTATTCCTGTGACCCCTAATAAAGATACAATTCTGTGTTCCCATGAAAACTCTCCCTGCTCCTATTTTCTGGCAGTTTAATGTTGTTATAAGAATACTGGGTCTTATAAAAAAAGTTGCAATTTTTTTCTTTGTTTCGAATGTTACTGAAAGCTGAATTAATGACTGACATCCATTGAAATAGTCTTTGTTACTGTGTGTCCCAAATTTAGTGTTGACTAATTAAATCTAGTTAGCTAAAGATTCGTTGGACTGGAGCCACGTTGGCTAACATGCCAGTTCAGTTGTCATTTTATAAGGAAGCAGACAGCCAAAAGCAACTAATATTTGTTTTTTTATGATGACACTTCCTGTGTTTAATCATCCAAGAATGGAAATTGAGCGAATAACAAAATTAAGTCAAGAGCCACATGGCCTTTGTGTGCTGCTGTCACGGGAATGATGAATAACTCAGCAGTGGCACCTAGACTGGCCCTCAGACTGGGGACCCTGTGCTATACCTTATCCCAGAGGTAGGCTCGATGGTAGCGACTAGCGAGATCTGGACCGCCAGCATAACCCTAACTCTTGTCCGTACCTTGGTCTAACACCCCTCTCCCCCACAACTGGGGAGGGCAGGGACTGAAGTAACAAACCCCACAAATAATGCAGACAGGTGAGAACTAAAATACAAACATACAGCAATCAGTCCCAGTGGAGAGAGAACACATGCACAGGAAGAAATAAGATACAGAGAGGAAATAAACTGACAACAGGGATATTTCCACACCACACAAGATATCATACAACTGATCACATGCTAAAGACCTGGATTACTGGTGCAATGCTGGAGCTATGATCAGCGATGAGGAACCGGATCCAGCACCTTATAAAGGATGGAGGCGGCTGTGAATGGTCATTAGCAACCTGAGCTCCTAGCAGCAGTTCACAAGCCAGCAGGAATTAACTCCTGCTGGACTGATGAGCAGTGAACAAGAAACAGCCAACGCCCAGCTCTGGCTGAACAACTAAGAGACACCAGATTGTTAACACTGAAAAGTCTGACATGCAATGTACTACGCCGCCATGACCCCTAGCGAGTGCAGAGCGGAACATGACAGCTGCCATATAGCCTCATTCTGGTGACTTCAGTAAGGAGCTATCCTTCAATAGAAGTAATTCTGTGGCTATGCTCAAAATGTCTAAGATGAGAATATATTGATAAGCAGACGGTTATAATCAACTAAAATATGAAATCCACCTGCCGACATGTGGGCTGACGGTTTTCTCTTAGAGAACAAAGAAGATCTAGGGTTTAACAATTCGATCGTCAGTCCAAAATCAGACAAGCTCTATCAACATCTATCTCAACCATCAGTCAGGTGCCACCCCCATACACTAGACAGTGTGCCCACCCCGTCAATATCGATAGGATCAGCCAACATTAGTCTAAGGGGGCCTTAAAATACCATTAATTCATCGGTGTCTCAAATGCTACATCATATAAGATCTGTTTCACATTTCCACGTAAAACACTCACGTGTTTTACGGTCCGCGGTGTAGGTGCATATGTGACTGCGTGTGTGTGTGTTCTATGGGTGCTGTCCCTGTGATACCCATGTGACATCTGGATAGCACACGGGCAGCATGAGCTGTTATACTAACCTGTCTCCCACGCTGCTGTTACTTCATGAGCTTAATGAACGGGCCAACGAAGCAACAGCAATGGCAGACATAGCAGCGCCAGTAATAGGTAAGTATAAAATCCTTTATTTTTATGTGACATGTGTTTTCTCTGGTACGTATCACACTGATGTCACACAGATCACATCACTGTGTGGTCCGTGTGACATCTGTGCTGCTGGAAAAAACGGACATGTCGCCATGTCGAGAACATGTACAACACAGACACAGTGAACGTGTGCACAGAGCCATTGATTTTAATGGGTCTACATGTGTACGTGTCTCCGGTACGTGTGAAAACAGACGTCACACGTACGGGAGACACAGATGTGTGAAGGAGGCCTAAGGACAACCAATATGGTGGTAGTTTTGTTTTTATTTTTGCAAAAATAGCTACTCAAAAAAAACACAAAACAACCAATATCCTTATGAGTATGAGTGCACCTGCACAGGACTGCAATGCCGGCCTGGGCTGGATAGAAGAAAGATGGAGATCACAGCAGAGAGGAGGCACCGGACCAAGAGCTGTGACACCCATCGGATGGACTACCCCCCTAGGTGAGTATAATAAAAGTGTTTTTTATGTTATACAAAGCAGCTTGGACACTTATATACACTATTCTGGAATGCCGTATATACGAGCTCAGTGGTGGTGGCTGCAGCTTATAGGGATAAATCTGGTGACAGGTTCCCTCTAAGCTTTTCTGGTGATCTATTGTTATGGACAAGATTATGAACTATTAGGAGTATATAAGAGCTATATGAAGATATCCAAAAAACAGGATTTAAGATGGTGTTTGAACTGTGTACCACACCTACAGTATATCTACATTCAGACATAAGACTCAGACAGTTTGGACTTTCATGTGACAAGTGAATCATGCTGACATAGCTTAATATAAATGAGGAAATGCATTATACATTACAGTTTATTGTATATCACAGAATAAGCTATTTTATCCAATAGGAGACGTGTTACGTATTCTTGGCTCTTAGCCAACTAGTTCCTTTTAAATGTTTGTCCACTTCCATATTAAACCAGTCATATTTTCTATATAGATCTGTGTCATTTCTCTGGTCTGTACGGAAGAATTAGTATACATGCTACTAACAAGTGACTCATGATTTGGATGCAGACGGGGTTAAGGTAGATGCACAATTAGATTGCATCACTGTAAATTTATGACCACCTTAACAAATGGCGGCCAACGCACCTTAAGACGGAGCTTCTGGATGACGGCCGGCCATGCTGACACCTTGATTCAAAAAGGCAACTACACGAGAGGGGAGATGCGCACTCCACAAAATGCAGGTGAGAAAATTTGTCTTATCTCACCTCGCAGACCTCATGCGTGTACTTGCATTTCGAAGGGGGGGGTTGGGCTGTCCCAGTCTAGACACCTAATGATGACCACCATCTCGCATGAGATAACCGTCTTAAGTTATCCCACCTGGTCACTTTTACCTTAAGCTGTCTGCAAAATGTACTGTGTCTTCGTCTGTTCTGTGGAAAAAGCAGACGTTCCAAGTTTCGTTTTCCTTGAGTTAACGTTAGAGGAAAATGAGGAAGTTGTGATATACGGTGACTTCTGGTATAATCCCGGTTATATGTGTGTGTAATGCAGGTGAGATCAGTCACCTGGATGGTATATATAGTATCTTTATTGTTATGTCAATCAATGTGTTGGTTCATTAGTTTGACTGTCTGGAAGACGGGAAAGAATATAGCAGACGCTGGCGTTTGAGCAAAAATGAGGAAGTGTCAAGGTATAATAGCAGCTGTGTGAAAAAAGAGGAACTTATAGTTTGTAAAATATAACTGTTCGTGTGGCAGTAAATAGACTGTAGTATACACTTATGTGTGACATGTCATCAATAATCGATAATTGATAAAGGTCTGAGGGACCAGGTACAGAGTTATGGTAAGAGCCCTGACTGTATCCTGGTACGTCTCCCACAGAGAGGAGACGGTAAGGGGGATTTTCTTTAGTTTCTGCCAATGCAGAGTTATGGTGAGTGCCTTGATAGTGCCTTGAGAGCCCTGACTGTATCTGGTGGAATATAATGTGTTCTCCGCGAGCCTAGGTAGGTGGAGCATTAGAGAAAGAATCCTTTTTCTTGGTCTTAATCAGAGTTATTGAGTCTTGGATGGACCGTCCTCATGAGGTGTATGTAGTGTGAACAGATTTTGCTAGTACTCGAGGTAACAACAACAACCGGTGGTGTTATTGTTGTATGTAAAATGTACGCAGTTTCTGGTGTGGAGCACCGTAGTAAAGTTGAAAAAAGAGAAGTGTTAGTTTTCTATTTGAAAATCTGTGAATGAGGTCAAATTAGACCAGCAATTGTAAGTGACACATGTATGTTGAAAAAGAGATTGGAGAATTCTCCCAAGGGGGGAGATTAGATGAGAATTGATTGAAGGTACAGGATGTGATATGGAATGTCAAGGGAAGTGAAAGTATTGAGATAATTTGAAGAAATGTAATTCTGAGTTTAGTAACTACACTGTGTATTTTACCTGTCTGTGAAAATGGCTTCTCCAGACCCATTATTAGAAGCAACGCCCTCCACCCTATAAGCTGTCCCCATAGGGTGGACATGTGTACTGTCTGTGGAGCACTGTGTCCACGTAAGCCCACCCCATTATTTATTTCCTGTCCTGAATGTAGATTTTTTTCTGTCACTCTGTGTTTTGCCCAGTCCTGGGTGGGGTATGGTATGGGGATATTATGTCAGGGTCTCACAGGAGATAGGGATACGCTGGAGGCTCGACCCTGACCACCATTAGGTCTACCGTCGAGATGATGGCAAGTACAGGGTCCCTAGTTACAGGGTCAGCCCAGGTGTCCCTATATAATCCATATTCCCAGTGACAGATTGAATACCTCCTGAATGTAGATGGCACAACCCATGTCCCTCCCTCCCAGGCCTCTTCAGACGCCATTTTTGGCCAACATCTACTTCCTCTTTTAGCGGCCATTTCATCCTAGTCACTACATAGTTCCTCTTTTGACGGCATTTTAGTCTGGCCGACACCCAGTTCCCTTTTCCAGCCGCCATCTTAGGACCCAAAGTCACTGCTCTGTTTAGTGCTGATGCAGCAGAGGCTGCAAAGGAGAGACTTGAGGACCTGAAATACACACTACGTTTTTGGTCATATATGCAGTTGTGCCCCATTGTGTTCCCACTAATGAACCTTAACAAAGGACATTGCTGATAGTCCTGTGGAAACTTTCCCTTCACTTTTGCATATTTGTTTTTGCTGTACCTAGTATACAATTTATTAGACCATATTGACTGCTCACTATTAGTCCTGTTGGACAGTGAATATTTTTCTGCCTATGGCAGTTGATGCTTAGTTTTGAGATATTCTCGCTTGTATGTTATCCTGCCTGGTATCTTGCACAAGAGTTTCCTGATAAACAGGGTGGGAGATCGTGTGGTCCTAGAGGGATTTTGATCATCAGGAGTTGGCATATATTAGGGTTTTTGTTGGCAGCACCCAGTAATCCTTTGTGTCTTAGTTTGCAGGGTCTGACAGGAGATAGGGATACCCTGGATGCTCGACCCTGACCACCATCAGGTCTACCGTCAGGATGAGGGAGAGTGCAGGGTCCCCATTTACAGGGTCAGCACAGGAGAGGTAGAGTAGGTACGCTCCACTGCTATTTCTAGTTGTGTGTATGTAGTCAGGGGGGTGCTGCTTGCTAGTTACCAAACACTCTTGTGCTCTTTTCTTTTTCCCCGGGGTTTTAGGGGATCTTAGTTTTTAGAATTTCAGTGTTCTCCTGACCCCAATTTACACCCATTGCTCTTTCTTACAAACCTAGGTATAGTCCTTTGTATCAGGTCTCCGAGAGCCCATATGCAAACAACTACAGCTGGTAACTCCTGATTACAGAGTGAAGGACCAAAACACCCTCCTTTAAGTGGCAAGACGTATGGAGATGAATCTAGCAGCTTACAAGATCACCCCACATACAGATGGGCTGCATTCACAGTCACTGGAAGAGTATCATCACATCATCTCCAGCCCAGACGTCATTCTACCTGTTTGCCATGGAGGAAGACAGCAGCCCTTTGAATACTACTCAGCCAGATTGAACACCTACCTAAAGCACCAGTTGAAGGTCAATGCCCGTATGACATCACTGCTCCCTGACAAAGTCACCATCTCCCGGTGTGCGGTCCTTAATCCTGCTAAACGTCTCCCTCTTCCAAGGGGGGAGTGTCCCACCTCTGACACCTTGGTGGAAGAGGTAGTCGACTCTGGCATAGCTGAGGCAGGAACCTCTGGATTCGATACAGTGACGGATACACCTTTGGACCCTGACTTAACCCCTTTGCGGATGGATCAAGATGTGCATCAAGAAGACGGTTCCACATGGGTATGGTGGTGGTAGCAGAAGACGCTGTGCTGATAGAGCAGTCGCTACCCACATCCCTGTCTGCAAAAGAAGCAGAGGCATGTGCTCTCGCTGAAGCCTGCAAGATGGCAGCCAACATCTACTCTGTATGGAAGACAAGAGACTTGATCACCGCCAATGGAAGTGTACGCCGCCATGAGGCCATAGAACAGGGCTGGAGAACCTTTTTACTGCCAGGGGCCATTTGGAAATTTCTGCCAACCTTCGGGGGCCACACCAAATTATCAATGTGAAAATGACCCTACTATATTTGGTCAAACAATTAATTAACTCACCCCTATTGTGGTGGCCGGAGCTGCTTCTCTTTTGTGCAGCTGTGATGTTCGGTGATACTTATGTTGCTTCTCTCTTTTCCAGGTTTGTCTTGGTCTGGAGAACAGGCAACTCTTCATGATAATAAGATTGTAAATCATATACATCACATACCAGACACTGGGACTGCTGTACATATATCACAGGAGACACCTACATCACAGGAAACACTGGGGGAACATACATCACATGAGGGGCTGGGGACATGTACAGTTAGGTCCAGAAATATTTGGACAGTGACACAATTTTCGCGAGTTGGGCTCTGCATGCCACCACATTGGATTTGAAATGAAACCTCTACAACAGAATTCAAGTGCAGATTGTAACGTTTAATTTGAAGGTTTGAACAAAAATATCTGATAGAAATTGTAGGAATTGTACACATTTCTTTACAAACACTCCACATTTTAGGAGGTCAAACGTAATTGGACAAATAAATCAAACCCCAAAAAAATATTTTTATTTTCAATATTTTGTTGCGAATCCTTTGGAGGCAATCACTGCCTTAAGTCTGGAACCCATGGACATCACCAAATGCTGGGTTTCCTCCTTCTTAATGCTTTTCCAGGCCTTTACAGCCGCAGCCTTCAGGTCTTGCTTGTTTGTGGGTCTTTCCGTCTTAAGTCTGGATTTGAGCAAGTGAAATGCATGCTCAATTGGGTTAAGATCTGGTGATTGACTTGGCCATTGCAGAATGTTCCAATTTTTTGCACTCATGAACTCCTGGGTAGCTTTGGCTGTATGTTTGGGGTCATTGTCCATCTGTACTATGAAGCGCCGTCCGATCAACTTTGCGGCATTTGGCTGAATCTGGGCTGAAAGTATATCCCGGTACACTTCAGAATTCATCCGGCTACTCTTGTCTGCTGTTATGTCATCAATAAACACAAGTGACCCAGTGCCATTGAAAGCCATGCATGCCCATGCCATCACGTTGCCTCCACCATGTTTTACAGAGGATGTGGTGTGCCTTGGATCATGTGCCGTTCCCTTTCTTCTCCAAACTTTTTTCTTCCCATCATTCTGGTATAGGTTGATCTTGGTCTCATCTGTCCATAGAATACTTTTCCAGAACTGAGCTGGCTTCATGAGGTGTTTTTCAGTAAATTTAACTCTGGTCTGTCTATTTTTGGAATTGATGAATGGTTTGCATCTAGATGTGAACCCTTTGTATTTACTTTCATGGAGTCTTCTCTTTACTGTTGACTTAGAGACAGATACACCTACTTCACTGAGAGTGTTCTGGACTTCAGTTGATGTTGTGAACGGGTTCTTCTTCACCAAAGAAAGTATGCAGCGATCATCCACCACTGTTGTCATCCGTGGACGCCCAGGCCTTTTTGAGTTCGCAAGCTCACCAGTCAATTCCTTTTTTCTCAGAATGTACCCGACTGTGGATTTTGCTACTCCAAGCATGTCTGCTATCTCTCTGATGGATTTTTTCTTTTTTTTCAGCCTCAGGATGTTCTGCTTCACCTCAATTGAGAGTTCCTTAGACCGCATGTTGTCTGGTCACAGCAACAGCTTCCAAATGCAAAACCACACACCTGTAATCAACCCCAGACCTTTTAAGTACTTCATTGATTACAGGTTAACGAGGGAGATGCCTTCAGAGTTAATTGCAGCCCTTAGAGTCCTTTGTCCAATTACTTTTGGTCCCTTGAAAAAGAGGAGGCTATGCATTACAGAGCTATGATTCCTAAACCCTTTCTCCGATTTGGATGTGAAAACTCTCATATTGCAGCTGGGAGTGTGCACTTTCAGCCCATATTATATATATAATTGTATTTCTGAACATGTTTTTGTAAACAGCTAAAATAACAAAACTTGTGTCACTGTCCAAATATTTCTGGACCTAACTGTATATGCCCCCAGCCCCCTCCTGTGATGTATATGCGCCCAGCCCCTCCTGTGAGTTATATGCTCCCAGCTCCTCCCTGTGAGGTATATGCTCCCAGACCCTCCCTGTGAGGTATATGCACCCAGCCCCCTCCTGTGATGTATATGCGCCCAGCCCCTCCTGTGATGTATATGCGCCCAGCCCCCTCCTGTGATGTATATGCGCTCAGCCTCCTCCTGTGATTAATATGCGCCCAGCCCCCTCCTGTGATGTATATGCGTCCAGCCCCTCTTGTGATGTATATGCACCCAGCCCCTCCTGTGAGGTATATGCTCCCAGCCCCTCCTGTGAGGTATATGCTCCCAGCCCCTCCTGTGAGGTATATGTGCCCAGCCCCCTCCTGTGATATATATGCACCTAGCCCCCTCCTGTGATGTATATGCGCCCAGCCCCTCCTGTGATGTATATACCCCCAGCCCTTCCTGTGATGTATATGCGCCCAGCCCCTCCTGTGAGGTATATGCCCCCAGCCCCTCCTGCGAGGTATATGCCCCCAGCCACTCCTGTGAGGTATATGCCACCAGACACTCCTGTGATATGTACAGCCCCAGCATCTCCAATATGATATATATACCCCAGCGTGTGAAGTATATATCACAGGAGGGGTTGGCGCATACACCTCACAGCAGACACTGGGGGCATTCATATAACAGGAGACACTGGGGCATATCCATGACAGGAGGGGCTCGGGGCATATACATAACAGGAGATGCTGGGGGCATATACATGATAAGAGGGGCTGGGGAACACACTTTACTAGGTCACAGGGAGGCATATGCATTGCTGTAAGGCACAGACGGCACTAGGAGGGCACACACATCACTAGGGTGGCAGAGAGCACTAGGGGGGCATGGACATCACTAGATGGGCAGAGGCATCATTAAGAGGGCACAGGAATCACTAGGGGGGCACACAGACATCACTAAGGGGGAAGAACACAGACATCACTAGGGGGGCACACAGACATCAATAAGGGGGGGCACACAGACATCACTAAGGTGGGGGGCACAGACATCACTAAGGGGGGGGCACACAGACATCACTAAGGTGGGGGGCACAGACATCACTAAGGGGGGGCACAGACATCACTAGGAGACTTGGGGGTACGGACAGCACTTGCAGATCACAGACGTCACTAGGGGGTACACAGCACTTGGGGTGGTACGCAGCACTGGAGAGAACACTACACTGCGGGTGGTCACTGGGGAGGCTGCACACAGCACTGCACGCTGTACCGGAGAGCGGGCGGCACACAGCACAGGGAGCTACACACAGCACTGTGGGGGCACGCTGCACCGGAGAAGGGGCGGAGAGCAGGTGGCACATAGGGACGGAGAGCGGGCAGCACATAGGGGCGGAGAGCGGGTGGCACATAGGGGCGGAGAGCGGGCGGCACAATGCTGGAAAGTGGAAACAGTGAAGCTGCTGTGGGACGGAAGCACAGAGCGCTAAACCCGCCCACACAGTAAGTCCTGAGCACGCTGGCACCTGCCAGGGAAGGAGCTCATTGGTGCGCGCAAGCAGCACATGTAAAGATTTAAAGGGCCGGCGGCCGGTAAGACCACGGCGGTAGCCGGAGAACTGCCGCCCCCAGAAATCTGCCTGGGGGCCGCACAAAAGGCCATGGCAGGCCGCATGTGGCCCGCAGGCCGGAGGTTCCCCACCCCTGCCATAGAATAACTGATGGAAGCTTTGTTATTGCCAGATAGTCGCGGTGAGCAGGGTTGAGGCCTACATTGGAGGAATCAAGGGGAGCAGAAAGAAGTGCCCTCAGAACATCCAAAGAAGCCCCAAGACCACTTACCAAAGAAACAGTCAGTCAATCTGTGCCTTTTGAATGACCCCCAATATGAAGGAGCAAGGAAAGATGGAAAGTCTTGAGAAAACATTGTCCTGACCCTACAAGAGCAAGTCTCAGAAGAAGAAGAGGACTGAGATAGGGTGCGGCTGTGGGCTCCCGGAGACTATAGGAAGTGGCTAGTGACCTGCTTTTACTGCCAGCCAAAGAGATATGGCAGGCCTTAGACACAGAACCGACCCTACACACCGCATACCAGCTACAGAATAGAGGGAAGGTTGGGAGGATGGGGCGGTGTAGAAAGCAAGGGCATGAGAGTCTTCCCCTTGCATTGTCCGGTGTCAGACACACCCCAGCAGGGACCACTAAGTTGAGACCCTGTGAAATTGTGTTTAGAAGAACCCCCAGATACTTTAACTAAACTTGTTGTTTGTCTTGTTTGTCTAACTAAACATTTGCCTAATATACGTTCTTGAGTTTTTTCCTCCAAATTCCAACCAGATCTAGACCTCTTTCTTTCTTTCTTTCTTTCTTTCTTTCTTTCTTTCTTTCTTTCTTTCTTTCTTCCACGCATCCCACTACAAAAGATGTCGGACCTGGGACCTGGAGATGGCTGTCTTCCCTCTTCTACCCGATACTTTGTGCCAAGAAGATAATATCCAAGTCTGTGGACCAGAAGATGACTGTGCATCCCACCTTTGATGATGTCCCACCATTACCGCCTGAGGACTGAGGCGCATGAGACTCTGAGTGAAACCAACCCTGATAAATATGAGCTGACTAGAGGACTACTGCCACGTTCCCCCTTCCTGAATAACGTGTGCCAGCGTGGAACATAGCCATGAGGACAGTCAAGAGAATACGGTCAGGATCTGGCTTCCTATACATAGTTTGTTGGGTGGGGAGATTCATCCACAAGGGATGGGTTATCTCGTATGCGAGTGAGGTAACCATCGGAATTAGGACAGATCGATAGACTCGGAAAAAGTAAGGAAAGACTTTTGGCTATCTCCAAAGGGGGGAATGTTATGGACAAGATTATGAACTATTAGGAGTATATAAGAGTTATATGAAGATATCCAAAAACCAGGATTTAAGATGCTGTTTGAACTATACCACACCTATAGTATATCTGCATTCAGACATAAGACTCAGACAGGAAAAATGATCCAGCACTGATTCTCCTTTTAAGATAAAATCTCCAAAGTCTTTATTAGAAATATTAAAAACATCGTGAAGGCCGAGTATGAATCTTTACATGGAAACTTTACGCGTTTCGGACTACACCATAAAAACAACTAGAGTCCTTAATCATAAGTGGAGATTTTATCTTAAAAGGAGAATCAGTGCCGGATCATTTTTCCTATTTCCTTCATCCACTAACCGGTTGGGACTCACCGACGGATCCTAGGCACCCGCAAGGTCCGGCAGTCCGGGCAACAGGTGAGCTGAAGAATTTTTCTTTCCTTCATAAGACTCAGACAGTCTGGACTTTCATGTGACAAGTGAATCATGCTGACATAGCTTAATATAAATGAGGAAATGCATTATACATTACAGTTTATTGTATATCACAGAATAAGCTATTTTATCCAATAGGAGATGTGTTACGTATTCTTGGCTCCTAGCCAACTAGTTCCTTTTAAATGTTTGTCAACTTCCGTATTAAACCAGTCATATTTTCTATATAGATCTGTGTCATTTCTTTGGTCTGTATGGAAGAATTAGTATGCATGCTACTAACAAATGACTCATGATTTGGATGCAGACAGGGTTAAGGTAGATGCACAATTAGATTGCATCACTGTAAATTTATGACCGCCTTAACACTATAACTTCTTATTGTGCCTCCTTATTATATGCACAGGTGGATATATCCTAAGCTGGCATATACTGATGATTGATAAATATTTGTAGAATTTAAAAATTAGAACATTTGTGATGTAACATTGACAGATGTCATGGCAATGCGCATTTGACAAGATATGTCTAATGAATGTTTTATACGTCTTTAATGAGATATCTGTCAAGTACTTATCAAATACAAGGACTTATGACCGTAAAGGCCCCATCACACACAGAGATAAATCTTTGGCAGATTTGTGGTTGTACTGAAATCATGGACATATTGTTCCATTTGTACATAGCCACAAACCTGGCACTGATTATCCACAATTTCACTGAAACCACAGATCTGCCGCAGATTTATCTCTGTTTGTGACAGGGCCTTACTTCTTCCTTAACATTTCATAGTTATAAAAACATAACCTAATTCATTATCATATATCTGGCTATATATACACATTTCTTCCAAAATTACGCCCACTGTTAAATGACTTGCCTTGATTATCCATTATAGTGCACTTATTAAGCCAACAAGATATAACACATTAAGACATCAGTGCTTTGTACAGCGCATTATGTCTCCTAATCGGCATCTCGACCTGATATGATGCCATTAGGGTCTTTCTTCTCCTGATATGTGTCATGCAGTGTTTTGCTCCTAACTCACCAGGAGGCTTGGCATCTTCAGACTCTGTTCACATTGCAGAGGAAGACATGTCACCTGGTGCATTCTGTTCGGTCAAAAATGACCGAATTTGAAATTTTTTGTTTTGTTTTAAATATTCATTATGCGGTTCTGAAACTTGTATTAATTGACTTTTCTTCATTTGAGAGATTCTTACTATGGGCTGGTATTTTTTTTGTTTAGTTTTTTCAAAAATAACAGAAACATAAGTATATAGTAAACTCAAACAGAACAGCAGGGTTAAGTTGGTCAGTCAGAGAAGGGCGTTGCCTGGTATTGTTCTCTCTGGTGTCCAGTCTAGCCGGAGTTAATTCCTACTAGTCTGTAAATTGCTTCTGTGAGCACAGGTTATGGAAGACATATCACAGCCACCTCCACCCTTTACAAGATGTTGGAACCTGTTCCTCCATGCTGCTTATAGCTCGAGCTTTGCTCCAGCGACACCGGTCCTGCGCATTTCGTCCAACTTTGGTGATTTGTTGTATGATATTTGGTGTGTGGTGCATATACCCTTGTAGTTTGTTTATTTCCTCCATGCACTTTATTTCTCCTTGAGCACGTATTGTCATTACCTCTCTGTGTGCTTGCTGTGAGTTTAAGCTTTGGTTTCCAGTTTGTTGGTATTTCTGGGATATATTTCTCCTGTCCCAACTAGAGATGAGCGAACCGGTCGCGGTTCGGCTCGAGGTCGGTTCGCCGAACGGAGGTCCCGATCGAGTTCGGCTCGTCGAACGTTCGACGAACCGAACTCGAACTGCATAGGAAACAATGGCAGGCAATCACAAACACATAAAAACACCTAGAAAACACCCTCAAAGGTGTCCAAAAGGTGACAAACAACTCACAACACAAAACAAACACATGGGAAAGTGACAAGGACATATACTCATGCGAAAACAAAAGAGCTGGACAAGGAAAAAGAGGAGGACACACAGATATATGAGTATATGCAAGGAAACATCGATGCCATTACTGTGCAGCTTGAGCCCTGCTCATTTTAGGCTTCCAATCTGGATAAATTGCCTGAGCTTGCCACGTACGCCTTGGGGATCTTGTCGTGTCCTGCAGCCAGCGTTCTCTCGGAACCTGTCTTCAGTTCTGCTGGGGGTCTTCTGGCAGATAAGCACACGCGTCTGTCCACTGACAATGTGGACATGGCTCTCAGAGGACTTTTCTTCCCCTGGGTCAGCCAGGGGACGGGAAAGGCACGCGTATTTTTGAGAGTGCTTCATGCAAAGCATCTTTTTCTTTTTCAAAAGGGGGGTCAACTGATGCCAGTCAAGTGGGGTGTGTGTGGCCCAATTAGTGGCAACGAGGGAGACTGTGGTTGGAGTCCCCTCGCTGTGTTTCTAAAAGAACCAAGATGAACAAGTCATGGCTCTCAGAGGACTTTTCTTCCCCGGGGTCAGCCAGGGGACGGGAAAGGCACGCGTATTTTTGAGAGTGCTTCATGCAAAGCATCTGTTTCATTTTGAAAAGGGGGATCAAGTGATGCCAGTCAAGTGGGGTGTGTGTGGCCCAATTAGTGGAAACGAGGGAGACTGTGGTTGGAGTCCCCTCGCTGTGTTTCTAAAAGAACCAAAATGAACAAATCATGGCTCTCAGAGGACTTGTCTTCCCCTGGGTCAGCCAGGGGACGGGAAAGGCACGCGTATTTTTGAGAGTGCTTCATGCAAAGCATCTTTTTCTTTTTCAAAAGGGGGGTCAACTGATGCCAGTCAAGTGGGGGGGGTGTGGCCCAATTAGTGGCAACGAGGGAGACTGTGGTTGGAGTCCCCTCGCTGTGTTTCTAAAAGAACCAAGATGAACAAGTCATGGCTCTCAGAGGACTTTTCTTCCCCGGGGTCAGCCAGGGGACGGGAAAGGCACGCGTATTTTTGAGAGTGCTTCATGCAAAGCATCTGTTTCATTTTGAAAAGGGGATCAAGTGATGCCAGTCAAGTGGGGTGTGTGTGGCCCAATTAGTGGAAACGAGGGAGACTGTGGTTGGAGTCCCCTCACTGTGTTTCTAAAAGAACCAAAATGAACAAATCATGGCTCTCAGAGGACTTGTCTTCCCCTGGGTCAGCCAGGGGACGGGAAAGGCACGCGTATTTTTGAGAGTGCTTCATGCAAAGCATCTTTTTATTTTTCAAAAGGGGGGTCAACTGATGCCAGTCAAGTGGGGTGTGTGTGGCCCAATTAGTGGCAACGAGGGAGACTGTGGTTGGAGTCCCCTCGCTGTGTTTCTAAAAGAACCAAGATGAACAAGTCATGGCTCTCAGAGGACTTTTCTTCCCCGGGGTCAGCCAGGGGACGGGAAAGGCACGCGTATTTTTGAGAGTGCTTCATGCAAAGCATCTGTTTCATTTTGAAAAGGGGGATCAAGTGATGCCAGTCAAGTGGGGGGTGTGTGGCCCAATTAGTGGAAACGAGGGAGACTGTGGTTGGAGTCCCCTCGCTGTGTTTCTAAAAGAACCAAAATGAACAAATCATGGCTCTCAGAGGACTTGTCTTCCCCTGGGTCAGCCAGGGGACGGGAAAGGCACGCGTATTTTTGAGAGTGCTTCATGCAAAGCATCTTTTTCTTTTTCAAAAGGGGGGTCAACTGATGCCAGTCAAGTGGGGGGTGTGTGGCCCAATTAGTGGCAACGAGGGAGACTGTGGTTGGAGTCCCCTCGCTGTGTTTCTAAAAGAACCAAGATGAACAAGTCATGGCTCTCAGAGGACTTTTCTTCCCCGGGGTCAGCCAGGGGACGGGAAAGGCACGCGTATTTTTGAGAGTGCTTCATGCAAAGCATCTGTTTCATTTTGAAAAGGGGATCAAGTGATGCCAGTCAAGTGGGGTGTGTGTGGCCCAATTAGTGGAAACGAGGGAGACTGTGGTTGGAGTCCCCTCACTGTGTTTCTAAAAGAACCAAAATGAACAAATCATGGCTCTCAGAGGACTTGTCTTCCCCTGGGTCAGCCAGGGGACGGGAAAGGCACGCGTATTTTTGAGAGTGCTTCATGCAAAGCATCTTTTTATTTTTCAAAAGGGGGGTCAACTGATGCCAGTCAAGTGGGGTGTGTGTGGCCCAATTAGTGGCAACGAGGGAGGCTGTGGTTGGAGTCCCCTCGCTGTGTTTCTAAAAGAACCAAGATGAACAAGTCATGGCTCTCAGAGGACTTGTCTTCCCCTGGGTCAGCCAGGGGACGGGAAAGGCACGCGTATTTTTGAGAGTGCTTCATGCAAAGCATCTTTTTCTTTTTCAAAAGGGGGGTCAACTGATGCCAGTCAAGTGGGGGGTGTGTGGCCCAATTAGTGGCAACGAGGGAGACTGTGGTTGGAGTCCCCTCGCTGTGTTTCTAAAAGAACCAAGATGAACAAGTCATGGCTCTCAGAGGACTTTTCTTCCCCGGGGTCAGCCAGGGGACGGGAAAGGCACGCGTATTTTTGAGAGTGCTTCATGCAAAGCATCTGTTTCATTTTGAAAAGGGGATCAAGTGATGCCAGTCAAGTGGGGTGTGTGTGGCCCAATTAGTGGAAACGAGGGAGACTGTGGTTGGAGTCCCCTCACTGTGTTTCTAAAAGAACCAAAATGAACAAATCATGGCTCTCAGAGGACTTGTCTTCCCCTGGGTCAGCCAGGGGACGGGAAAGGCACGCGTATTTTTGAGAGTGCTTCATGCAAAGCATCTTTTTATTTTTCAAAAGGGGGGTCAACTGATGCCAGTCAAGTGGGGTGTGTGTGGCCCAATTAGTGGCAACGAGGGAGACTGTGGTTGGAGTCCCCTCGCTGTGTTTCTAAAAGAACCAAGATGAACAAGTCATGGCTCTCAGAGGACTTGTCTTCCCCTGGGTCAGCCAGGGGACGGGAAAGGCACGCGTATTTTTGAGAGTGCTTCATGCAAAGCATCTTTTTCTTTTTCAAAAGGGGGGTCAACTGATGCCAGTCAAGTGGGGTGTGTGTGGCCCAATTAGTGGCAACGAAGGAGACTGTGGTTGGAGTCCCCTCGCTGTGTTTTACATGATTTTCGAAGGGCATGACATGCCTAAGAGGTTGAGTTTCATCATCTGCAACTTGTTGGCAACAGAAAGGCTGCCTTTACACCCTTTTGAGACCGAGGATTTTCGAGACCTTATGCCTATTGCAGTGCCCCAAGAGCCGATGGCCAGTCGTCACTCCTTCTCCAAGAAAGGCGTGCCCGCGCTACCACAGTAGGTCGCACACAACCTCACCGATTCCTTGAGAAACTCTGTGTGTGACAGGGTGCATTTGAACACAGATACTTGGACCAGTAAGCATGGACAGGGGAGTTACATGTTGCTGACTGGGCACTGGGTAACTATGGTGAGAGATGGAGAAGGGTTTGCTGTACAAGTCTTGCCGTCCCCACGACTTGTGTGTCAATCCTTCCTCTGTATGTACAAGTTCCTCCACTGCTTCTGCCTCCTCAACCTCGTGTGGGTCCTCCACCTCGGCCCAAACCCTGTGTGGTCAGGCCACCCTTCCTTGTAACTGCGCCCAAGGAATCCCACACACCTCCTTACTATGCTGGCAGCAGAGCTCAAGGCCATCAGGCGGTCAAATGTTTACTTTGAAATGTAGGGGAAATGTGAGACACCGCTGAGGAATTGTGGACGGTTAGCTCTGGAGAGTGAGACCGAGTTTCATCAATGGTTGTCTCCACTCAACCAGCAGTCAGGGAAGGTCGGGTGCGACAATGATGCAAACCAGTTTTCGACCCTTCTTCAGGGCAATGTGACACACGGGCCTTGTATGGCTCACGTGTTGAATCTGATTCTCCAGCAATTTTTAAAATACCATCCCGGCCTACATGGCCTTGTGCAGCGAGCACGCTGCTATGTGCTCACTTTCATCCTTCGCACCCAGCAGCCCAACAACTTTCATCGCTCCGGAAGTCTTAGGGTCTGGCAGTTAAATGCCGGAAATGCGATGTTCCGACACGCAGGAATTGGAATCTGCACATGTTGCAGCGTGTGTGGCAGCACCGCAGAGCCCTGCTGAAATACGGTATGACGTATACCCTGGGCTAACTTGATCCAGAGGTGGTGCAGATCACGCTGCTGGAGTGGTGTCAGATCAAGGACCTATGCACCCTTCTACACAGTTTACAAATGTCGACGAAGATGTTTAGCACTGGCAATGCCATTCTCAGCGTGACAATTCTGGTCATCTACATGATGGAGCACACTGTAAGCATTATTCGGAGTCAGGTATTGGTCCAAGAGGAAGGTGAGGAAGTACAGGAGGAGTCATATGCAGAAGGGATAATAAGATCTACAAGGTCCATACGGTGAGCGGCACCTAGGCGGCAGTCATGGTGGGGGATAGGGATTAACAAGAGCGCATAGTATCAGCAAAAATTGTTGAGGAAGGTGCAGGAGCCATGAAAAAATGGAGGACGAACTTGCGATGGGCATGGAAGACTCAGCAGATGAGTGAGAGCTTGCTCACATTTCGGTTGTGCGAGGTTGGGGGGAGAGGGCAGAGGAAGGAGGCACGATTCTCACCTCTCTGCCACCAACACACCAAGGACTTGGTCCTCCTGGATGCACAAGACACATGAGCGTCTTCTTGCTGCACTACCTACAACATGACCCTCGGATTGTACGAATTCGAAGTAATGCTAACTACTGGGTTGCCACACTGTTAGATCCCCGGTACAAGACAAAATTTGGCGAAATAATTCCTGCCATAGAAAGGGACGCACGTATACAGGAGTATCTTCAGAAGGTGGTACGCAATCTTAGATCTGCTTTTCCACTAAACACCAGTGCTGCACAGAGTGAATCTCAACGCTTTGTCATGGATAGGAGGAAATGGTCTTTTACTTGTCCACATCTGAGGGACCGAGGGCTGGCTGCTGTGCTGAGATGGCATTGAGTACGGTGTCCCTGCAACTTTTGGTCATATACAAAATGAGTTGAAAAAGGACAGAGGCTGGTGGAAAGGGGAACAGGTGTGTTGGAAAGGGGAAAAAAGTTTTGGTCCGTGGGTTTGGTGGTTAAGCAAAAGTAACATTTGATGAAGAAACACCATCTGTTACGGTGGGACTGGCAGATTTGGATAAGGTGGTATATACTATGTTACCGCTATATAACGAAAATTAATAAGAAAAGAAAGAGAAAGGTATATATCCCCATCAGCAGTCAGTGTCCACCGTGCTCCCAGATGGAAAAGGAGAGGTTGGCAACTGGAAGGTTAGGTGGAGGATACAGAGCTGTGTGGCTATGAAACTAATAGTAGCCTGAACCAAGTTAGACGCCACTCGGATCTTGAGACTGGGAGCCCTGTGAGCGTCACAGGGTCCACACGCCCACCCAGCCCAGGACCTCCCTGTTAACATCATAGGGGCCATTCAGTATGCTCACCGTGTGCATTGGGGCCACACCTGTGGACAGCAGGCGGATCAGCAGCAGCAGGCCTGTTAATGCCACTGGGCTGCACAAGCAGGACTTGTAGGACAGGAGCTGGTCTTAACCGTTCTGCGTTACCAACTGTGGTGGCGGCCTGCATCGATGCCCTATCCCTGCCTACCTCTGGCCTAAAGCCGCAATGGGTTCAACACATGGAGGTGTGCTCTTTCGGAGCATAATAGAAGACTGCGCACCTCCTTGTTGTCTCCAGCCCCTTTTATAACCTGGGTCCGCCCCAAACCAGGGCGGACCACAATGTACCTCCTGGAGACAAAAGCAGAGTGATACGTCATGAGTGGCATAACTAGCGTCCTATTTGGAACCGCAACTTCAATGATGACCTCATGGCTGTCATGACCCAAACACCTCACCAGTCATCGTCTGACCATCAATAATGAGGTGACAAGTCATAGGGGCGGGCCTCTGCAAGCCATTTGGGAGTGGCCTGGCCACATCGTCAGGACACCTGATGCCCTGTGGTCTAAATGGGCCCCCCACATCAGGGGCATGGCCAAAGAGTTCATTACCGGACCTAGCTTCTGATGCAGTAAGTGCCTGACCATGATGGTCAGTTGCATGAAATACAGTCTCTGAAAAAAGACTATCAGCTTTAGCATGGTGTCTAGGCACAACACAGGACTTAGACCCGGCACGGAGTGCAAGTACCTGTGCAAAGAGGCTTTTCACACTAAGTGTGGGAGCATGCGCTGTAGCCCGAAATGAAGACTTAGCCTCAGGAATGGCACAGTCAGGCTGAGCATACTCACTAGGCGAAACACTGAAGTTAGGCTGCGGCTGGGGTAAATCGGCACACGCATGCGCACTAGCTGCCTCTCCACACTTAGACGTGGAGGAGAAAGCAGCCAGCTGGACAACCCGAGGCACAGGCCTAAATGGCAGCTGATGCCTGGGTGCAACTGAAACCGCAGCAGGCTGCTTGCGTTTAAGGCGTCACCGTTTTGTAACAACAAATACCATCCAAAAGAACAGGTGTACTTCTTCCCATGGATAATCTGATATGATCCCTTTTTTCATGGACACGACCATCGCTAACAAATGTAGATGAGGCCAAAACAGCAGCTGCTTCAATGGATCTGAAGTGCTCCATAAAGTGGCCTCTCCTCCACCCCAATTTCAAGATCCCAAATACTCCATTCCTCTGTGGTGTCAATCCAATCGCACTTGCTTCCTAACAGCTCTCAAGTTTCCACCAGCCCTGCTGAGTATGGGGTAACAGAGATGGTTGAGTTTGCATAGCTGTTCAGTCGCACTATAGCCTGGGAATCAGAGGTCTGCTCCAAAGCTGCAATGAGTACAGACAAGGAAGTTATTATTATTTTTATTATTATTGATTTATAGAGCACCATTGATTCTATGGTGCTGTACATGAGAAGGGGGTTACATACAGAATACATATACAAGTAACTATAGACAGACTGGTACAGAGAGAAGAGGGCCCTGCCCTTGCGGGATTACATTGTAAAGGATTTTTGGGAGGAGACAGTAGGAGTGGTTTAGGTTGAGCGTCAAGTATGTATGGTGGTGGTGTCATTGAAGGTTATAGTCATTTCTGAACAGATGAGTTTTCAGATTCAGTTTGAAGCTTGCGGGTGTAGCAGATAATCTGACGTGTTGAGGTAGCGAGTTCCATGAGACAGGGGAAATGATCTGCGCAGATGGCCAGAAGCTTTGTGAGTGGGATCCAGGCCCCGATGAAGAAGGTGCTGAGCCTAATCTACACCCTCATTTCCAAAAAGTAAATCCTCCTGGTTGAGACAATGGGGAACATGATGAGGAGCACAGATACTTGATTGGAATGGCAACTTTACTATTCGGTCAGGGCAGGAAGAGGTTGTCTCGGAGGACTCAGGACGAGGGGAATGAAAACACACAGGGTTATTGATGAGGTTGGAGACCACACTTACTGTCAAACCAAAGTCAGCCAGTCGATGAGGTCAGCAGAGGAGGTGGAGGAGGATACTACTGACGACGAGGTTACGTTGCGTCTTCCTGGCCAGAGACAAAGTACTGGAAGCACGTCAACAACTGAATCCTGGACCACAACTTTGACTCTGAGCAGAAGTCGTGTTGGCTATGCAGGTCGCATGGGCTGTAAGCCTTTCCTAGCCTGTGAATTTTTGGACATCGCAAAGGATCACCCAAGTCATGGAATCTGTAAGATTTGTCAACAATCTGTAAGTAGAAGGCAAAAACTCACACTTTTGAGTACTTTCTCCATGAAGTATCACATGGATATGAATTGACAGCGTGAAGGTGTATTGCTCAGCTTTAGCAACTGTCAACGCAATATGCTTATTTGCCGTTCATTGCATGCATTGTTGCAGACTGCACACGAGGGGCTGCTGTTTTTTTGGATCTGCCTTTGGTCACTATAGCAATATAAAATTGCTCTTCGGGTGTGGACTTGGAGATGCTGTCTATGAACAGAAGGAAAAGCTAAAGGTGTGTGTTACAGCAAGGAGCCACCGCGGAAACAGTTCGTTCAATTGTGAGGGGAGTTGTGTTGTACTTTGATGATGAGCACTGTAACGTCAGTGAGCAGCATCCTGTGCCACAGACCAACATTCTTACGGTGCTGTCTATACTGTTTACCATGAGAGGAGCGTAAAGTCTGTATTTCTGGCAACTGGACATCACAGTACCCGGGTACGGTAGGCTGTGCCCAGACAATAATGCGGGCACGCAACACTTTGTTTTATTAGCAAAACACATATCTGTTCTGGGTAGGCCGACTATATAGACAATAAGACTTGCTGCCTCTGCACTGTCAAATTGTCACGTACAGTTTAAATCATAGAGGGACAGCAACACATGTTTGCATTTGAATGTTGCTTTTCAAGATTTCCATGACTGTGTTGCAGAGCTGTGTGGTTTGCATTCACACTGTTATCATCTGCATTATCTGTGAGGCTTCAGCTAACAAGGGTATTCAGGGGGGGGTAATGTGTTTTGTCTATGTTTAGGTAAATAACTTGGAAGCTCTTGTGATGCGCCACTGGTAAGTCGTGTTCGCACACACACACACACACACACACACACACACACACAATTACTGCTACACAGAGGGATTAGCAGGTAGTAGGCAAGAGAATAGATTGTTCAATTATTTAAATTGTATGCATGGTTCTTATTGCTTGTTTTGGTAAAGTTAAACAATCATTTATCAACCCAACTGCCTAGAGTCCTTTTCCTGTTGCCTGGTTTTGATGCATACTGGGGAGCCCACCCTGTACACGACTTAAAATGAAGCATAAGTCGCAATGTGAATTTCACTGTGCTACAATGCGGCCTAGCGTGCCTGTGCAACCACCGCCTCCCCATCAAGTGCATCTGCGTGCTCTTCATCCTCTGTGACTGTGGGGACAGCAGTCACACATGGTTTTTCACACTGAACTTCCACTCCTTTACCCGCAACAGGGAGTGTGATTGGCAGGTCATCACTTGTTTTGGAAGTGGAAACAGAAGGTATTGTTGAGCTGTCAGACATCGAGAGAACCATCATTGGATGCAGGCTACATTATATCCACGCCTGCACCTTCGTCACAGATTGGCTGGACTACCTGCAGTTAATAATTGCATTCCAGAAATGGAAAGGAGTGTAGAATGCACATGTGTTGTACCTTGCTTGGCAGCAAAGGAACACTAACTTAGTATTCCAGACAATTTTAGGATGGCAGAAAAAGAGTCAGCTCTTTGGGCAAATTAAATAGCGTGGCAAAAGTGGAGAGATGGGTACAGTGGCCGTGTTCTGTGGGTACCAGGACAGTAAAAGAAGCCTCACTTTCTATCCCTCCTAATGATCAAATGCAGCAAGGAATTCCCTGAGTTTGCTATAAAATTAGCGTAGCAAAATGTGCATGAGGGTAGAATGCAGAGGTGCTTGAGATTGCTTGGCACAAGTGGCACAATAAAGGAGTCCTACAGCCATTTTTTGTATGCCACTAAGTTGCAGTATTTTTTGCTATCATTATAGCTTATTAAAAACAGAGCAGGAGGGTGTCATGCAGAGGTGCTAGAAATAGCTTGGCACCAGTGGGACAATAATGAAATACAACAGCCAGTTCTTGTATGCCACTAAATGGCAGCATTTTTTTGCTATTATTATAGCTTATTAAAAACAGAGCAGGAGGGTGTCATGCAGAGGTGCTGCACATAGCTTGGCACCAGTGGGGCACTAATGGAGTACAACAGCCACTTCTTGTATGCCACTAAGTTTACTTAATTTTTGGTATTATAATGTATTAGTAACAATGAGTTTGAGTGTGCAATGCAGGCAGACGTGCTGCAAATATCTGTGCACTACTGGGACTATACAGAAGTCCAACAGCCACGTTTAGGATGCCACTAGGTACACTCAGTGTTTACTAGTATAATGGCTTAGTAACAATGAGTTTGAGTGTGCAATGCAGGCAGACGTGCTGCTAATATTTTTGCACTAGTGGGACAATACAGAAGTCTAACAGCCACGTTTAGGATGCCACTAGGTTCACTGAGTGTTTGCTAGTATAATGGCTTAGTAACAATGAGTTTGAGTGTGCAATGCAGGCAGACGTGCTGCAAATATCTTTGCACTAGTGGGACGATACAGAAGTCCAATAGCCACGTTTAGGATGCCACTAAGTTCACTGAGTGTTTGCTAGTATAATGGCTTAGTAACAATGAGTTTGAGTGTGCAATGCAGGCAGACGTGCTGCAAATATCTTTGCACTAGTGGGACGATACAGAAGTCCAACAGCCACGTTTAGGATGCAACTAGGTTCACTGAGTGTTTGCTAGTATAATGGCTTAGTAACAATGAGTTTGAGTGTGCAATGCAGGCAGAGGTGCTGCAAATATCTTTGCACTAGTGGGACGATACAGAAGTCCAATAGCCACGTTTAGGATGCCACTAGGTACACTCAGTGTTTGCTAGTATAATGGCTTAGTAACAATGAGTTGGAGTGTGCAATGCAGGCAGACGTGCTGCAAATATCTTTGCACTAGTGGGACGATACAGAAGTCCAATAGCCACGATTAGGATGCCACTAAGTTTACTGAGTGTTTGCTAGTATAATGGCTTAGTAACAATGAGTTTGAGTGTGCAATGCAGGCAGACGTGCTGCAAATATCTTTGCACTAGTGGGACGATACAGAAGTCCAACAGCCACGTTTAGGATGCCACTAGGTTCACTGAGTGTTTGCTAGTATAATGGCTTAGTAACAATGAGTTTGAGTGTGCAATGCAGGCAGAGGTGCTGCAAATATCTTTGCACTAGTGGGACGATACAGAAGTCCAATAGCCACGTTTAGGATGCCACTAGGTACACTCAGTGTTTGCTAGTATAATGGCTTAGTTATAATGAGTTTGAGTGTGCAATGCAGGCAGACGTGCTGCAAATATCTGTGCACTAGTGTGACTATACAGAAGTCCAATAGCCACGTTTAGGATGCCACTAGGTACACTCAGTGTTTGTTAGTATAATGGCTTAGTTATAATGAGTTGGAGTGTGCAGAGGACAGGAGGGTACAGTGCCAGGATTGTGGAGCTCTGGGTAGAGGAATGGAAGCCTGCCTTTCTATTGCCTCCTAATGGGGAAATGCAGCGAGGAAATCCCTGACCTTAGCTACACAGACGCTGTCTCTGTTTTCAGGACCTGTCACCTATGGCTCTGACCCTGCCGGTACGAGCCCTTAAAAGGACTGATAGAAAGTGCTCTCCCTAAGCTGTCCAGCGCTGTGTATGGAGCGCATACAGCTGTATCAGCGATAGGACTCAGGACGGAGCTGCGTCAGTGATGTCTGACACCAAGGACGCAGAAGGCAGATAATGGCGTCCTGGGGGAAAATGTCCGGTTTTATAATGCAGGGACATGTGACATGGACATCCTATCACACATGCCGTTGCTTCTCTGGCTAAAAGTCCACTTAGCTGTGTGTGTGTCTGGGATTGGCTGACATGCTGGCCCTCCTCACTACACGCGCGCGCTTAGGGAAGGAAGACAAGGGAAAAAAAAAAAAAATGGCGATCGCCATTATACAAACAGCAGTGATCTGAAGGCGCTGTTCCCGCACACTATACACTGAAATTTCATAATAGTGTGAGTCACAGAGTGACTTACACTATTACAGCGGAAAGCCAGCTAGGAATTAGCTGTTTTTTTGCTGCTAGAACCGTTCTCGAACGTATCTAGAACTATCGAGCTTTTGCAAAAAGCTCGAGTTCTAGTTCGATCTAGAACAGGCCCCAAAATCACTCGAGCCTAGAACTGGAGAACCTCGAACCGCGAACCGCGCTCAACTCTAGTCCCAACCCTCCTCTGGGTGGGGATGTGGGGGTGGTAGACTAGGGATTTTCAGGAGTCAGGGTTTTGCTGGCGGTCCAGACCTCACCACCATCAGGCATACCTCTGGAATAAGGAACAGCTTAGGGTCCCCTACTCTGAAGGCCAGTCCAAGCGCCCCTCCTCCCAGTTATCTTATTATGCCTTGTGACAATATGATGCGCGACTGCTCTATTTGGACATGAACTGAAATGTATGTGACTTATGCATTTCCTCTGATAAACATTTAAACCCTCATGGTGGCACTTTCCTGTGCCACAACCATATAAGTATTGGTCAGATTTAAGGATGATTCAGCCCATTGATGTTCTTTTTGTTTTCTGAGGAACCCTGCAACCTTGGAAACATGTTGAGACCAGAACCCCTTCCCTGTTGGACTGGCGTCTCTCTAAACTCAAAGGGATTTCTTGATCCCATTTATTCTAAATTAGATCCCTACTCAATTGAAGCTAATTATAACATTAACCCTATCTTGACCTACTATGTTTAATATAGATGTATAGGGTCTTCATTAGGGACAACTGTGAGGGACAGCTACCAATGAGTGAGGTTGCAATTTTGAATTTCTGCTTTAAGGTAGGAAACAGTATGGTTTGTGATGTCATAGGGTCAACTTTTGTCACTATTTCTTCTACCTGTCTTACATTTTTTTTTCCCTTACCGGTTTAGCCCTTATTGTGGATTAGTAAGTAAGAGTGGATGTATACTGTATATTTTGAGTAATTATATCTCTCTTATTAGTACTATGAATTAAATTGACCCTAATTTTTAACATATTTTGGGATATTTTTAATAATGATCTAATAAAATTTACTTTTTTAAAGGGTTAAGGAGGCTTTACACGCTAGTGATATCGGTACCGATATCGCTAGCGTGCGTACCCGCCCCCATCGTTTGTGCGACATGGGCATATCACTGCCCGTCGCGCACAAAATCACGCTCCCCCGTCACACGGCTTACCTGCCCTGCGATGTCGCTCTGGCCGGCGATCCGCCTCCTTCCTAAGGGGGCTGCTCGTTCGGTGTCACAGCGACATCACATGGCAGGCGTCCAATAGAAGCGGAGGGGCGGAGATGAGCGGGACAAAACATCCCGCCCACCTCCTTCCTTCTGCATTGGCGGTGGAGGCAGGTAAGGAGATGTTCCTCGCTCCTGCGGTTTCACACACAGCGATGTGTGCTGCCGCAGGAACGAGGAACAACATCGCTAATGAGAGGTAAGGGGGCTTTACACGATACGATATCGTTAATGTTTTATCGTCGGGGTCACGTCGTTAGTGACGCACATCCGGCGTCATTAACGATATCGCACCGTGTGACACTTATGTGCAACCTAAAACGATTGCAAAAGCGGCCAAAATCGTTTGCCGCGGAGAGGTCGTCCTAAAACAAAAAATCGTTTACCTCTCATTAGCGATGTTATTCCTTGTTCCTGCTGCAGCACAGTGTCACACGCTGCGATATCGTTAATGACGCCGGATGTCGTCACTAACGACGTGACCCCGACAATAAAACATTAACGATATTGTAGCGTGTAAAGCTCCCTTTAGTTTTCTCTGACAATAACCAGATATTGTATAAGGTTTTAGCCATTTAGACTCCATCTCTACGCTACTTTAATGCTTTGGCAGTTATAAATGAGTTTGAATAAATAAATTGATTTGTTAGTAAATTCCAAGAATGTAAACTCGTTTCCTACTGCATTATGCTTCTCATTACAATGAAGTCAGAATTAATGAATGTGTCAGCGCCTGAGCGCCATCCATAATGAACGACCGTGAGATGTCAGACGGTATGTGTCATTATAAAAGATTAAGGGAACAAAGGTTAAATATTTTACTAAAGTAGAATAAGAAATGATTGTGCTTCATTCCCAGCATTGTGCTGTTTAATGTAATCTGAACTTTTTATATCGAGAGCAGTTTTGTATTTACGCATCTTCTACTACTTGTTTCCATGTAATTAAGAAGAAGCTGAAGAAAATCCAAAGAATGAAGAAAAATGATCAAGATTGTGTAATGATTTCAAATGATGCAACAGGTGTTCGGATCACAAATGATGTCTCTATGGAGATTTTTTTTAACTAAAAACTACAAAATTCTCCATTTACTTAGTCTTGATTTCCTATAGTTATGTCTTTTGTTATCAAATAGGTCTCTAATAACACTCATTCCAATCACTTGAACACTATAGTCAATTACAGTTAGGTCCAGAAATATTTGGACAGTGACACAAGGTTTGTTATTTTAGCTGTTTACAAAAACATGTTCAGAAATACAATTATATATATAATATGGGCTGAAAGTGCACACTCCCAGCTGCAATATGAGAGTTTTCACATCCAAATCGGAGAAAGGGTTTAGGAATCCTAGCTCTGTAATGCATAGCCTCCTCTTTTTCAAGGGACCAAAAGTAATTGGACAAGGGACTCTAAGGGCTGCAATTAACTCTGAAGGCGTCTCCCTCGTTAACCTGTAATCAATGAAGTAGTTAAAAGGTCTGGGGTTGATTACAGGTGTGTGGTTTTGCATTTGGAAGCTGTTGCTGTGACCAGACAACATGCGGTCTAAGGAACTCTCAATGGAGGTGAAGCAGAACATCCTGAGGCTGAAAAAAAAGAAAAAAATCCATCAGAGAGATAGCAGACATGCTTGGAGTAGCAAAATCAACAGTCGGGTACATTCTGAGAAAAAAGGAATTGACTGGTGAGCTTGGGAACTCAAAAAGGCCTGGGCGTCCACGGATGACAACAGTGGTGGATGATCGCCGCATACTTTCTTTGGTGAAGAAGAACCCGTTAACAACATCAACTGAAGTCCAGAACACTCTCAGTGAAGTAGGTGTATCTGTCTCTAAGTCAACAGTAAAGAGAAGACTCCATGAAAGTAAATACAAAGGGTTCACATCTAGATGCAAACCATTCATCAATTCCAAAAATAGACAGGCCAGAGTTAAATTTGCTGAAAAACACCTCATGAAGCCAGCTCAGTTCTGGAAAAGTATTCTATGGACAGATGAGACAAAGATCAACCTGTACCAGAATGATGGGAAGAAAAAAGTTTGGAGAAGAAAGGGAACGGCACATGATCCAAGGCACACCACATCCTCTGTAAAACATGGTGGAGGCAATGTGATGGCATGGGCATGCATGGCTTTCAATGGCACTGGGTCACTTGTGTTTATTGATGACATAACAGCAGACGAGAGTAGCCGGATGAATTCTGAGGTGTACCGGGATATACTTTCAGCCCAGATTCAGCCAAATGCCGCAAAGTTGATCGGACGGCGCTTCATAGTACAGATGGACAATGACCCCAAGCATACAGCCAAAGCTACCCAGGAGTTCATGAGTGCAAAAAAGTGGAACCTTCTGCAATGGCCAAGTCAATCACCAGATCTTAACCCAGTTGAGCATGCATTTCACTTGCTCAAATCCAGACTTAAGACGGAAAGACCCACAAACAAGCAAGACCTGAAGGCTGCGGCTGTAAAGGCCTGGCAAAGCATTAAGAAGGAGGAAACCCAGCGTTTGGTGATGTCCATGGGTTCCAGACTTAAGGCAGTGATTGCCTCCAAAGGATTCGCAACAAAATATTGAAAATAAAAATATTTTGTTTGGGTTTGGTTTATTTGTCCAATTACTTTTGACCTCCTAAAATGTGGAGTGTTTGTAAAGAAATGTGTACAATTCCTACAATTTCTATCAGATATTTTTGTTCAAACCTTCAAATTAAACGTTACAATCTGCACTTGAATTCTGTTGTCGAGATTTCATTTCAAATCCAATGTGGTGGCATGCAGAGCCCAACTCGCGAAAATTGTGTCACTGTCCAAATATTTCTGGACCTAACTGTATATGCCCCAATAAATGATCAACGGAGGCTGGTGGTATCAATGCTTCTGGTCCCACCGCAGACCACCAGAGCGGCCTATACCATGCTAATATACCTCAACTAATTGTTTTAAAAACCTCTTCAGAGCAGCACCTACAAGCTCTATTGAAAAGAGGTTTTAAGCACTTCCTTCTTTAGCAGGATATTGCTAATGAGCTGCAGATGGTGGCCAGTATATACCTATAATTAGAAATGTAGCATAGTTCTCCTGATAAGCTATGTCTTTTACCTCATGTGCAGGGCATTGCAGCTATGGTTACGACCACAAGCAACTAACTAACTAAATAACTGTCACTATATGAGTAGATGTAACCATTGATACCTAAGCTGCAATGCCCTGCACAGGAGGTAAGTGACATAGCGAATCAGGAAAACTGTACTACATTTCTAATTGGAGGCATGTGCTATATATAGTGATGGGTGAATACTAAAATATTCGGGTTCGGATTATTCATTTTAAACATCTCGTAATATTCGTGCATTTGTCACGACTAATGAATCTAATGCAATTCAATGGGAAACTCAAATAATTTTATGGCAGACTCTCCCAGTATGTCTGGTGGGGCTGTGAAAATGTTGAAACATATGGAAAAGTACTGAAATTGAATGGGAACAACATGGAGAAGATGCCTGGATGCATCTCCATCTCTGAAACACAGGTCGCCTCTGTGACGTGCGACACCTTGCCTATTTGTGATAACCAGAGCAGGTAAAGTAGACATCTGTGGGCTGTAGCCTCCAGCTGGGTGCTTTATCTTGGCTGGTTATCAAAAATAGAAGGTCCACTGCACTTCAAAAAGGCGTAATACTCTGACAATATGAGGTTCACCTGAGGTCTCAGCTGGCAACTCACACAGAGGTAACATGACAACCACCAGAAGTGACCTCAGATGAACTCATTGTCAAACTGTGTGACACAGCGGCAGTGCAGTCCATCAGTCCGGTAGCTGTGAGGCCCAAAATCTTAAATGAGCCTTTAAGGGAGCCTTTAAGGTTACTGGAGTTCCTAGCCTCCAGATGTCTCAACAGCAAGGAACTCCAGGAGCCTTAAAGGCTCCTTTAAGGTTTCCTTTAAGGTCTCCGATCCATCTGCGCTTGTTAGCCTCACATATCTGCTGATCTTTAGATCATTAGATGTTAAGATGTTAGTGTAGCGCCCCTGAGGTCTTCAGGGAGCTACAAGGTACTGCATCCCCACAAGGATGCAGGGCCTACACCCAGGAACCCAGAAGACCAGTGCCGGTAACAACACAAACATTACAGATAATCCTTATTTTTCCCCAATTTCCCCATAAACTGGTACCAGGCTAGGGTTGGACCAATGGATGGCCGCCTAGATGTGGAGCCAATCCAGTCCACTAGACGACCAGGTGAGAGAGGCAGACAGTGGACAGTCAGACAGTAGTCTGTAGGAGTCAGTGATAGAGAGAGAAAGCGAGCAGATGTACTGACAGGAGTGAAACAGTGACCTGAGGGTTTAGGCGGTTGGTTACCGGTGGAGTACGGTGGAGTACTCCCAGACCACAGCACCAACGGGGTACAGAATCCTAGGTCAGGCACACGCTCCAAGCAGACCTGATAAAATCTTCACAGTGAGGGGACCATCAAGGACCTCACTGACCTTGAAGTTCGGGACACAGTAGCAACGGCAGAACTGGGGAACAGGACCAGAGACTACGACCCCACAGGGTTCACGCTACCGTCATACGGACTGCCGTTAAGAGACTATCAGGAGGGGACTCCCAGTTGCTCCAAGCCACGGGGACCCACCAACCCAAGAGAGGTGCAGGGGAAAGAAGCCACCAGGTCACTAAACCGGCACTGCGGTCAACACCAGTCTTCCTCGGGTGACCAGTTTACATCTTGCTGTGAGCAAAGGAACCAGTTACACTGCAACCCCTTGTGTTGGCTGTCTTCTTTCAACACCCATCTACATCACCTATCCTCTGGGGCCTGGCCCTGCTTGCGGAGGGCCTAACATCCAGGATGCCCCTATCACCAGCCCCAGTAGTGAAAACTGTGCAGCGGCGGCTCCATCCACATAGCCGCAAACCGTAAGTGGCGTCACATAATAAACTTTTATTTAATCTCCCTGTAAATATACCCCTTTTTCAAAAAGCACCCAGGAACCGGGACCGGGCAATGGCCACCAAGTGACATTCCCCAGTTATACACCGCCTGGGACCGAGTAACCTATAACCCTGGGTGACACATTAGGTTTTAGGTTGTCTTTTTTTCACATTTAAGCTATGAAAATTTTAAAATAGAAACAAAATAGGTTTATGTCAATTTTCAATATCTCGTTCGTAATCTTTGCATCCATTATCATTGTAAGCATGTGCCATAAAAACTAATATAATAAAACATTAAAATGCATTAAAATCAACACTTTTCAAAGCTTCCATCAACCATTAGGCTTACCGGTGGAAGAATATATGCGATGTAATTTGCATGCAAAGTCACAAAGCACATTATTATATTACAGCCATTGGTACTTAAGTTTTATATGCAAATTTCAGGGAGATTTATAAAATCCACCATTCTGTAAACAAAATACTAGAAATGGAAGCTAAAGAGCGGTGAGATAAATCTGATTTGTACTTGATGAAAGTGAATGTAATTATGGATTTTATCATACAAGCTTTCTCACCAGCTCCTTCTATCAAGATTACCATGGAAAACCAGCAGAAAAGCCATGCACGAACAACAATTGTCATTTTAATGTGCTGCAGAGCCTGGCATGAGAGGATACGGATACAGTGATAATTAAAACCCTGTCTGAACAGAGCTAGAATATAAAGTGATGTTGTAAAGTGATGACGTTTTTCCAACTGTGGAGAAAAGACTGTGGAAGGTTTAAGGGGTGGAGGCAGAGCTGGGGTGGAGCCTGGGTGCAGTCTCAAAGGGGTCCAAAAATTTTGCCCATATGGGGCTCTGAAATTCCTGTCTGAGTTAAATAGAGACACACCTGTGGATGTATTTTAATGCACACCTGAAAACACACTGCTTCTTTGTGTAGTATCATTGGAATGTCAAAAATAATCAGTCAAGATCTCAGGAAGAGACTTGTGGACTTGCACAAATCTGGTTCACCCTTGGGTACAATTTCTATTATCCTGAAGGTGCCTCGTTCATCTGTACAAACAATTATACGCAAATACAAACAAGGTGGGAATGTCCAGCCTTCATACTGCTCAGGGAGGAGACTGGTTCTGGGTACCAGAGATGAATGTGCTTTGGTCAGACATGTGCATATCAACCCAAGAGCAAAAGCAAAACACCTTGTGAAGATGCTGGCGGAAGCTGGAGACTGTGTTATTATCCGCAGTGAAACGAGTACTGTATCAACATGGGCAGAAAAGCCACTCTGCCAGGAGAAAGCCATTACTCCAAAAGAAACATAAAAAGCCAGATTAATGTTTGCAAATGCACACAGGAACAAAGACCTTCATTTTAGATACATGTCCTGTTGTCTGACGACATTAAAATTGAACTGTTTAGGCCCAGTCACACTAAACAACATCGCTGCTAACGAACAACTTTTGTGACGTAGCAGCGATGTTGCTAGCGATGTTGCTGTGTGTGACATCCAGCAACAACCTGGCCCCTGCTGTGAGGTCGTTGGTTGTTGCTGAATGTCCTGGACCATTTTTTTAGTTGTTGCTGTCCCGCTGTGAAGCACACATCGCTGTGTGTGACAGCGACAGAGCAACAACTAAATGTGCAGGCAGCAGGAGCCGGCTTCTGCGGAGGCTGGTAACCACAGTAAACATCGGGTAACCAAGAAGCCCTGTCCTTGGTTACCCGATCTTTACCTTCGTTACCAGCCTCCGCCGCTCTCAGCTGTCAGTGCCGGCTCCTGCTCTGTGCACATGTAGCTGCAGGACACATTGGGTAATTAACCCCATGTGTACTGTAGCTAGGAGAGCAGGGAGCCAGCGCTAAGCAGTGTGCGCGGCTCCCTGCTCTCTGCACATGTAGCTGCAGTACACATTGGGTAATTAACCCCATGTGTACTGTAGCTAGGAGAGCAGGGAGCCAGCGCTAAGCAGTGTGCGCTGGTAACCAAGGTAAATATCGGGTTGGTTACCCGATATTTACCTTAGTTACCAAGCGCAGCATTGCTTCCACGCGGCGCTGCTGGCTGGGGGCTGGTCACTGGTTGTTGGTGAGCTCACCAGCAACTCGTGTAGCCGCGCTCCAGCGATCCCTGCCAGGTCAGGTTGCTGGTGGGATCGCTGGAGCGTCGCAGTGTGACATCTCACCAGCAACCTCCTAGCAACTTACCAGCGATCCCTATCAGGTTGGATCGTTGTTGGGATCGCTGGTAAGTTGTTTAGTGTGACTGGGCCTTTTGGCTATAATGACCTTCATTACGTTTAGAGGAAAAAAGGAGAAGCTTTGAAGCCTAAGCACACCATCCCAACTGTGAAACACGGGTGTGGCAGCATCATGTTGTGGAGTTGTTTTGCTGAAGGAGGGACTGGTGAACTTCCCAAAATAGATGGCATCATGAGGAAAGAAGATTATGTGGCAATACTGAAGCAACATCTGAAGACATCAGCCAGGAACTTAAAGCTTAGGAGCAAATGGGTTTTCCAAATGGACAGTGATCCAAAATATACTGCCAAACTGGTTACAAAGTGGCTAAGGATAAGTCAATGTTTTGGAGTGGCCATCACAAACCCCTGATCTCAATCCTATTGAAAATTTATGGGCAAAGCTGAAAAGGCTGGTTTGAGGAAGACGACATACAAACATGGCTCAGTTGCAACAGCTCTGTCAGGGGAATGGATCCAAATTCCTACCAATTATTGTGAGAAGCTTGTAGAAGAAGATCCAAAACATTTGACCCAAGTCATATAGTTTGAGGGCAATGGTACCAAATACTAATGAAATATATGTAAATGTTTGACTTTGCAGAAAGTAATAAAAATGCCTTAAAACATTCTCTCTCTCCCTCATTATTCTGGGTTTTGGCCAATATAAATAATTTTGGTTCCTAATTGACCTAAAATGGGAAAGGTTTATTATTATTTCATTTCAGATAGTGAGAAAAACCTGCAGATGTGTCTTTATAGAGAGAGTGAATGTAAACTTCTGGTTTCAACTGTATCTATGAATAAACTTCTATTCCTGTGATCTTTGGACATTTCATTTTTTTCATGATTTCAAAAAAACATAAAAAAAACAGTGACAGAAAAATACATTTCCAAAATGACAGAGGGGAGAACATCAAGAACCAGAAGCAGAAGAGAGAAGAGGACTGGAGGGCTGAGATGTCTGCAATTAGGAAGCTGGCTTCCAGCATCACAAATCGGTGGGGTCAAGTAGTTCCTTCATGTGGATATTGCAAAAAAACAAGAACAGATCCTTTTAAGATTTGTTATGGAAATTTCAGTGTCAAAACTGATTTTTAACTAAAAAAAAAATACAAGAAGAAAACAGCAACTAGAAATAGTACGTTTGCATTTGTATGTGTCCCTAACATTTAACCCAGCGCTGTGCAATCTGGAGTCAAGAGTCCTAGTTGAGGCCACCACAATGTTAGATTGAATACCACTGCTTAACCCCTTAACCCCTGGGCGATTTTCCGTTTTTGTTTTGTTTGTTTTTTTCTTCCCTTCTTTTAAAAGCCATAATTGTTTTATTTTTCCATCAATCTTGCCATATGAGGGATTGTATTTTGTGGGATGAGTTGTACTTTTAAATTAAACCATAAGTTTTACTACATAGTGCACTGGAAAACGGCAAAAGCTTCAAAGTGAGGAAAAAATGCAAAAAAAAGGACGATTACATGATGCTTTTGGGGATATTTTATTCACCTTCTTCACTATATGGTAAAACTGATGTGTCGGTGTGATGCCTCAGGTCGGTACGAGTTCGTAGACACCAAACATGTATAGGTTTACTTTTATGTAAGGGGTTAAAAAAATCTGATGTTTGTCCCAAAAAAGCGCACTTTTTGCGCCATTTTCCGTGAACTGTAGTTTTCTTATTTGTCAGGATATGGGGCTCAATGTGGCTTATTTTTTGCGTCTTGAGCTGACATTTTTAATGGTACCATTTTTGTGCCGATGCTACTTTTTGATCGCCTATTATTGTATTTCACGCACAAAATTTGCACAGACCAAAAAACTTAATTTTGGCATTTGAACTTTTTTAACGCTACGCCGTTTACTGATCAGGTTAATTAAGTTCATATTTTCATAGATCAGGCATTTCTGAACGCAGCAATACCAAATATGTGTATATATTTTATTTTTTTAACCCTGAAATTTTCAATGGGGTGAATGGGATCATAGCTGATTCTTGTGAGGTAAAACATTTTCCTGCCTATTTTTTAAAAAAATGTTTTACCTAAAAAAAATAATTATTTACGAACCTATGCTGTAATGTTTGTATACTTTTTTTTTATGTACACCTCGGCCCAGGACATGTGGTATGATCAGTCCATGTCCCTGTACGGTCAGACACGGCTATAACACAGTACATAACAGGGGCACATATATATATATATATATATATATATAAATATATATATATATATATATATATATATATATATATTACAGACCAAAAGTTTGGACACACTTTTTCATATAAAGAGTTTTCTTTATTTTCATCACTCTAAAAATTGTAGATTCACATTGAAGGCATCAAAACTATGAATTAAAACATGTAGAATGAAATACTTGAAAAAGTGTGAAACAACTGAAAATATGTCTTATATTCTAGGTTCTTTAAAGTAGCCCCCTTTTGCTTTGATTACTGCTTTGCACACTCTTGAAGAGCTTCAAGAGGTAGTCACCGGAAATGGTCTTCCAACAGTCTTGAAGGAGTTCCCAGAGATGCTTAGCACTTGTTGGCCCTTTTGCCTTCACTCTGCGGTCCAGCTCACCCCAAACCATCTCGATTGGGTTCAGGTCTGGTGACTGTGGAGGCCAGGTCATCTGGTGTAGCACCCCATCAATCTCCTTATTAGTCAAATAGCCCTTACACAGCCTGGAGGTGTGTTTGGTGTCATTGTCCTGTTGAAAAATAAATGATGCTCCAACTAGACACAAACCAGATGGAACAGTATGCCGCTGCAAGATGCTGTGGTAGCCATGCTGGTTCTTTATGCCTTCAATTTTGAATAAATTTCCAACAGTGTCACCAGCAAAGCACCCCCACACCATCACACCTCCTCCTCCATGCTTCACGGTGGGAACCAGCCATGTAGAGTCCATCCGTTCACCTTTTCTACAAAGACACGGTGGTTGGATCCAAAGATCTCAAATTTGGACTCAGACCAAAACACAGGTTTCCACTGGTCTAATGTCCATTCCTTATGTTTTTTATCCCAAACAAGTCTCTTCTGCTTGTTGCCTGTCCTTAGCAGTGGTTTCCTAACAGTTATTCTACCATGAATACCTGCTGCACAAAGTCTCCTCTTAACAGTTGTTCTAGAGATGAGAAGCGGTGTCCAAACTTTTGGTCTGTACTGTATATACACACAAGATAATCTCAGCTCAGGGACACTTCTTTTACACTCATCACAATTGTGAGAATTATTATTTCAAGTTCTCTTGATTAAAATAAACTAGTTTTGAAAAACCCCTTTAAGTCGGTGAAAATGAAAATGTTATTTTCTATGAAAAAATCATAATAAAGAAAAGTGACATTTCTATAAACAAAAGAAAAATGTCAATTAAATATCTTACCTTCAGAGTTGTGTTCTTGACCTGACGCCCCATAATGTATCAGTAGTCACGCTGACATTCAGATATCTGGTCATTATCTTGCTGGAATTATGCCCTCTCTCATGTTGCTTTCTTTTCACACACTGACCCCGGGGACGACAGATTCATTTTCATTTCTATCTCGAATACCATTGTTGGAAACCAAGCTTGCGTCAGACGGAAGAGAGAAGTCTGTGGTGCATAATATTGCCAATGACTAATATATTATGCTCCGAAACATAGACGGGAAAAACTAGAGAGCAAAGAAGATGCGTATAGAGTCGTAGCTGGTAGACATGAATAAAAAACAGCGAGTATCTGCTCACCTAACGTAGGACTCGATGCTCAAAACATCAAAGGGCTGTTGCATATCCAACATGAAGGTAATGACAGTGCATAAAATGGTTTGTGGATTTTCTGAGGTGCCAAAATGGAGGATCCAACACACGCGAGGTTAAAATTTTTTGTTTTATTATTTACACATTGTTTGTACTATGGTTCTGTTCTGATGAAGAATCTGGATAGCTTCGAAACGTGTAGATAATAAACCACAATCTTTTAACCTTGTGTGTCCTGCATCCTCCATTTTACCAGCCCTTGTGTAAGGATTCCATTGTGCAGAACATTCTGCATCATTCTGCTATGCTCTCCTGCAGAGCCGGTATATGTTGCATATGGTGCAGAGCGTTTTTGCAGGATGAATGCTCTGCTGGTTGTTTCACAGCACTGGGTTTCACGTTGGTCCTGGGAGGTGCTCACACAGATACTTCTTATTCCCGGTGATTGCTCTGCTTGCTAAGGGAGTGTGTTACTCAGGACGCCGCCAGTCGTACTTCCTGTTTAGTTGTGCTGTTGGCTCCCGTGGTGCTCAGTGTTCAGATCTTGGTCTCTTGACTCTGAACTGCTGTTTACCCACCTCTACCTGTCCTCCCCTGTTTCTTTTGTGACTTCCCGGCTTCTGACCTCGGACTTCCTCTTGATCACGGGAAACCCTGACCTTCGGCTTATACCTCAACTTCGTCTCTTCCCCCGTGTACTGTCATGCCTTCCTAGTTTATGATCCCGGCCTGTCTGACTACCTCTCCATTTACTGCATACTAGTAGTGTCTAGCGCCACCTTGTGACAGACATCGCCTTGTTATTAAAGCAGCTCATGATGCATCGTGACACTTATTGTAAAATATTTACCAAGAGACATTTTACCATGTAGATATTGAAGGAATTACCTTTTATATGTGCAGTAATCCTGATGAGAAGGCTTGTAATGCTTGCTGTAAATACAGATGATTGTTACATCTATATATTGATGTCGGTCGGAGTAGTCTTACGTCTATGCCAATGAAAGATGGAAGGGCAAATGGCAATTTGTATACACCAAGTGTTGAGCTGGCCATATAGACTGAAAATAAAGAGCAAATTACAATTGGCCAAGAAATGTTACCCCCAAAAAACATGCTCAGTCAATTACTCTTCTGCACGTTTCACTCTCCGCTCCACACTCTCCACTCTGCTACAACTCGTCTTCACTTCAGTACTACTGCACAACAACTCTGCCTAAATACTGGAAATGCTCAACATTATATCCCCTTCACTGTGGGCTAATATCTTTTCGTTAACCCTGTCAGTCTTGCCACTATACCTGTGACTTAAGCTTCTCCTAACTAAGGAGCCCAGGACCAGTGGTGCCTAGTGGTGGCTGGTAGTGTTAGGGTGAACTCTTAATCAGAGATCACTAGTTGCCTACTGCCTGGCCTAATTGGTGTGAATCAAGTGCATGCGTAAAGAAATGACACCAGACACAGTCGGATGTGAAATCTCTTCTTGATCACAGTAAAGATGGCACCGAACAGAGTGACTACAGAGCATGCGTCCTCTTGATATAGGCTAGGGGCGTAGACAAGTTCAGATATGCCCATTTAGTAGGGCCAGTTCATGGGCTAGCCAATGGGGAGATCTGTGTTGCTGTTGATGGGCAGGTCTGACTTCAGTGGATCAATCCATGGTGATGGTGATGGGAGGGACGTCATCTGGTGGATCCATGCTGATGGTAGGGTCTGTGATGTCATCGGGGGCCATCTTGGGTTACTCTGAAGAGTGACTGGCTTATGTATAGAGAATTCATTTCATTGAACACACTTCTCAAAGTGCTCTATGTCCAGAGGTTAATTAAGTATTTCATCTTATGGCTCTCCTCAACAGAAGTACTGTTCCATAAGCACACAAATAGGGTATTCACACATCTAGGCACATAAACACACATTATACGCTCTTATAACAGCAAGGAAGTCTTCAGGGGGATACAGGTCACAGTCTACGCTCCTACAGGTGTTATCTCATGAACCTATTCCAGATGCATGTGAACTCATGGGCAACAGATTAACTCTATGTTGAGCTGGACCACTACTAGCTCCTACGGTTAACAAGCCCTGGGGTTATCACATCACAGTCAGTGCCTATAATATCAGAGATACTCATTAAATATATGAAAAGCAACAGTTTTGCTGGAGAATGTTGCTGTTAGATGCTCATTTTATTTACAGATGCTGCTATATGAAAAATGTATTTTTACATTGGTTCTACATACTATATGGACCACTGGTGGACACAAGATGCAAGAACACTATATGGGCCCTTTGCAGTCTAGCAGCTCATTATAGTGCACAGTTGCACTTGCTTTGTAGGTCAAAGTGGGCCCATTTAACACTCGGTACCCTGTGCGGCATCAGCACGTTGCACCAATGGAGGGTCCGTCCTAACAAGGGCGACCATAGTCGGCAAGAGTTAGCGTTACTTGTTCAAGGCTGAATGATCTTGCTCAGAAAGGGGAGTTTCTTTTTATGGCATACATATTCTCTAAAAGGTTTTACAGAAGAGAGTCTTTTTGCACAAAATTATGGGGAGATAAGGTATGCACACCAGTGACTATGTAAGGGGAATACATGGAATAGCAGAAACTGCTGTGTGAATACTGACTTGAAAAATCCAATAGCTATGTGTAAAAGTGAAAATGTGAAAAATGGAATCTGCATTACTGCCATGAACGTATGAATCAAGAGAAATTTAGCTACTGAATTGATCAATGCAATAGAGCCCCAACACTACGCCAAAGTATTTCTCTATGTTGGGGTCCCTAGCTTGTGTGTGTCCTCTCATGCAGTTAAAAAACTTACCGTGTATGGGAAGCTGAGACCCAGGCTATTTATGCGTATTGTATGGATTGGCAATAGGTGTGGTGGGGAGGGTTCACAAATGAAAAACTACTAACAATAACGAATAACGTTTGGAACACCAATCCATACAATACGCATAAATAGCCTGGGTCTCAGCTTCCCATACACGGTAAGTTTTTTAACTGCATGAGAGGACACACACAAGCTAGGGACCCCAACGTAGAGAAATACTTTGGCGTAGTGTTGGGGCTCTATTGCATTGATCAATTCAGTAGCTAAATTTCTCTTGATTCATATGTTCATGGCAGTAATGCAGATTCCATTTTTCACATTTTCACTTTTACACATAGCTATTGGATTTTTCAAGTCAGTATTCACACAGCAGTTTCTGCTATTCCATGTATTCCCCTTACATAGTCACTGGTGTGCATACCTTATCTCCCCATAGTGATGTTTTTTTAGGTTTTTTGCACCCAGTTCAGACTTAGAATGGTGTTCCAAACGTTATTCGTTATTTTTTGCACAAAATGACTGTACAAACCAAGCACAGGCTCTCGGTGCACCCTTGGTGTGGCCAAACAGTTCAGTGCATCTTCCCACCTACTTTTTTAATATCTATCTACATCTGTCTCTCCCTCCTATAAAGCCAAAGCTGTTAATCAAGAAAGAGGAGGAGGAATGACAAGTGAGTGGGGAGATGCACTGTTTGACCACACCAAGGGTGCAACGAGCGCCTGTGCTTAGTTTAAACACATACTTTGTGCTGTCAGCCTCCTTTAAGTTTTCATGGTGCAGACACCAGCCCTGTGTATATTGATCCAGGTCAGAGTCATTGAAAGCAAAAAGATGTGTGGCGCCTAGTCACCACAGATAATAGCTACAGTACATGTGTATTTCAATCTGTTTAACATGTATTGTCAGCTTTAATGAGATATGGTTTTCTCGGCTGCTCACTACAGACAAACATTTGTCCACAATCCCTTACTGGAGCTGTTCCCTTGAGATAAAACCAAAGCTTGAGTGTGCGCACTAGAAGAAGATAGGGGAGGATAGGTGTGAGGTCAATTCAGTCAGAGTTGGAGTTGAAGTCAGGGTGAGCGTGTGAGAGGAGTATAATGTGTCCTGAAGTAACTGCTAAAACCTCTGGAGGGGCCAGCTACACATTGGCAAGGTATCAGTCCCTAGGCCACCAGGACTTTCAAGGTCAGTGGCAAACTGAAAGACTGCTACTAACTTTTTTATAAGTAGCAGTGAATTACCTGGGAGCAGTGACTTGTTTGAGTCTGGGAAACTTCTGGAAGAAATAGTGAGTTTTTCTTCAAGATTCAAGTCGCCTGCTTGTCAGAAGGGATTAAAGATCCAGACTGTTCTTGTCTTGACAATCCCAGGACTTAAAGACACCTATTCCCAGGTAGGGAAGTAGAGGCAGGAGGAATACACAACCACCACACAACAGAGAAACCAACTCTCATTAGGGCAGGAAGAACCACCATCATTGTGAAGGCTGTAAGGAATGTTCTGCAGAGCTCCAGTAAAAGGTAAAAGCTCCCTGTCCTGTCTCTGGTTGAATTATTCCCTGCTATACCATCCCTACCTCAACGTCCTCAGGAATCAGCCCTAGTTGGGGGGGGGTGAGGGGACAACCCTCTGGCACAGTACATCACCACCTAACGTCTGGGAACCTCCAGCAGTGTCCTGCCATGCCAAAGCCAAACATCCCAACTGGCATAACAAACTCTTCATTTATTTTATTTATTTTATTTTTCTCTCCCTAATTTTAATATTATTTCTAAACCCCCAATTCAAAAACCTGTCGCTCGCACTCGGTACAGTGACATCGCCGCTCAGACCCACCACCATGACATCTGAGGTCTACCGGGGGCGGCACAGATGCAGAAGATCTACACAAGACAACATAAAGGTTCAGGTAAAATAAACAAAAACTCACTATTTAATAGAATATACCATGAATAATTTATATAATGAGAGCAGATTCCACACTCAACAAATCAATTTACTGAATGTATTCTACAGGTGGGCTCATCTGAAATTGATTCATAGATGGAAATTGGGTAGATCCATCCAAATGCCAGTGATTTTCTATTACAGGGAAGGTTCAGGTTTTTTGTCCTATTATAATGAGGCGAGTGCCGCCGACAGAGATGAGTTGTAAATCCTGTTTCAATCTTTTCCATCAAAAAGAGATAATCCTGGTAATGGAATTGATGCCCTGTCCTGCTGACATTTGACATTCTGCAGTCAACCACCGGCTTTGTCTCAACCACTGCGGTACATCCAGTAAAAGGAAAATTTCACCAAACACCAAGCAATTAAATATTGTCATCATATCACACTATTGACACTATTGCATCATTAACTCTGCCATACAGTGCATATTATGTGCGCAGCAACGTGAAAGCTCTGCCTGGACTTTATTCCTCTTATTATCTTGTGAATTCATCTGAGAATTGTGTCTCTTTATCGGGAGATCACAGTGAATGATTTACGGGATTTCAAATTCTATTACTCAAGCAAATAACTATTATCTTCATGCCACTCAACTTTTGAAGAAGAGAAAAAGGGACAAATTATGCGGCGGGACAGCAAATTTTGACCACACCCATTTGGCAATGAGGGACATTCAGCAGTTGCCCAGGACTATTCATTCATTCATTCATAGTAGCCAGAACTTTCTTATCTTTATGTAGTTTCCCTATATGACATGTTACTTTCATTAGATCCTTCCAGGGTATGGGCACTGAGAGGTTCTAATGAAACTGTCCCAGACCTTTGATAGTGTTCCCCTGCCTCTGTTGGTCCTGTTGTGTGTCTCCCTCCTCTCTACTCTTTGGTTGTCCAAAGAACTATGACCTCTGCTGCCAGCGTCAGATGGGAATTTTTTGACCAATTCTTTAACTATGGCCTTCTGGTATTGTACCATTTTAGTAGCTCTCTCGACCACAAGAATGAAAGATGTAATGTTCTCCTTGTAGCACGGATCAAGAAGGGTGCACAACCAGTAATCGCAGTTGCCCAAAATATGTATAACGTGAGGGTCTCTGGAAAGACGAAGGGACATTAAGTCTGCCATGTGTGCCAGACTCCCAACAGGCAAGACTTCCCTGTCCCCACCAGAGGGATGACTATACATCTTCTTCTCCTCCTTCTCCTCCTCCTGCTCCCACGCTGAACAGACGGGATAAAGCTGTTGTAGATAGTACCCTATGTAGCTCAGGTAACCATCTCCTGTTCCTTCTCAGCCTCCTCCAGATCATTATCACCCAATCCACGCTGTGAAGATTAGATGAGGCTGGGCTCTGAAGCATCTCACTCTGTATTTTCCTCCTCCATCTCTACCTGTTCCACTTGCAAAGCTTCCTCTTTCATTGTGAGCAGCGAGCATTTCAGTAGACACAGAAGCGGGATAATAACACTGATTATGGCATCATCGTTCATCACCATATTGGTTGATGGTGTTTGCAAATGTGCAAAGATAGATTCAGGGCGGGCGGCATCCCCAACTGCGTCCTGAACAGGAGATTGATCAGCACGTAGCACAGGGGAATAGGCAGAGGGGTCACCCGCAGACAATGATTGTGGACCCAGGCATTCACCCCTTCTAGTTGAGTGCTTGGATGATGTGCCTGAGTATTTGGTAGTGGTCAAGCTGGTAGTGGTCTGGCCCCTACTGAGCTTGGTACAGCACAGGTTACAAACGACCGTTTTTTTTTGTCTTCTGCACTCTCTATAAAAAGTACCAGACTGGGTAACACCTAACTCTTAGCCTGGGATCTTGCCACTGCCATGGGTGGGTGCTTTGGGGAACAATTGTCCTCCTTTTCCCTCTAGCCCCCCACTGAATCTTGCTACATGTTGTGGATCCCTCCTCCTCTGAGCTGCTTTCCTTGAGCTGCATGCCACCTTGTCAGGTTGGGTCAGTGACTTCATCGTCCACCACCTCGTCGTCCACTCTGGTCCTCCTTCTGACTTCCAGACCTAATATGACTTGTTGGCAACATCATCCACCTCTTGAGATAGTACTTGTCGTTCCCCACCATCGCCTTCTTCAGACCATGGCTGCTCAAATATTTGGGAAGCACCACACACGATCTTCTCATGTGCTTCTTGAAACATGCAGGGTGACAGGCCAAAACAAGATATAAATGAAAAGGTAAAGAGTAAAGAGCTCATCCGATTGTCCAAGTGTGGGGTCACTTGTCTCCTTAGTGTAAGGGAGGAAGGTGAATCAGGGTGTTGATTATGTGGTTTTGACTCTTGATTAGTCAGACAGGACCATGTGGAAGACAGGATGGTGCCCGTAAGCAGACTGGAAGCATTTTCTGTCATCCAGCCCACAACCTGCTTGCACTGTTCTGACTTCAACAGTGGTGTCCCGTTCCCCCCTGCAAAGAGAGACAGGAAGCTAGGCCTAGATGATAAGTGTGTATGCTATGCTCCCACAGTAGGCCCAATTTGCCCAGGCTCATGGCCATGGCCTGGCTTGTGTATGCACCACCATCAGCGGGCCATCCACTTCCACATCCCTTACCACCAGACTTCACACATTTTAAAATACGCAGCTACGAGTGGTATTATCTGAGAATAGAACAGATTTTTTTTTTGCATTCTAGCAGCAGCAGCATTCTGTTTAAAGTTAGAATCCCTGCCTTCTTGTCTCAAATACACTATGCCTACTCCAAAGGCTTGCTCTACACTAAATGCAGCTAAGAGTAGTATTATTAGAGAATAGATTACATTTTTCTAGGTATCTGCAGCATGGTGTGTAAGGCTAGCATCTCTGCCTTCCAGCCCATAATACATGATCCCAGCTCCACAATCTCACCTGTCACTAATTGCAAACTAAAAACGCTATTTTTAGAGAATAGACTAGATTTTTTAGCTAAAGTATCGGCACATTTTAAAAGGTTAGAATCCCTGCCTATAGGCCTGTAATACTCGATCTCTACTCCAGATTATCATCTAACACTAATTGGTAACAAAGAGCGGTATTATTAGAGAATAGAATAGATTTTTTTTAGCTAGCAGTAGAACATTATGTAAGACTAGAATCACTGCCTACAGGCCTGTAACACACAACCCCTACTACGTCAGCAGCTTGCCCCACACTAAATGCAGTTAAGAATGGTATTATTTGAGAATATATATACATTTTTAGGTATTAGCAGCCTGCAGTGTAAGGCTAGAATTTCTACTTACAGGCCTGTAATACATGATACTTATGTGCCGCCCCGCCGCAGACCGGGGTGCTCGGATCCGGGATGGTCGTGGCTCGAGGGGTCCGGACCCGGGCTCGGCACTCACTCCGATCCTTGAAAGGGGATAATTTACAGGGGAGACGTTCGTGACGCCACCTGCGGGTTGCGGTAATGGGAGTACCGCCGCTGCTGGAAGGAGTACCGGGGCAGATGGTGTGGAGCAGCAAGGTGTCAGTCCCTCCACAGGCAGGGAAAGCCCCGGTCTCTGGGGTTTTGGTGGATATTTGGGAGCGCAGGGTTAGGGGAAATCAGGGTACTCACTGTGGGTTGTCGTGGTACAGGATGAGGATTATAATGCGGACACTCACACTGAAGATAAACCAAAGACTCTGTGCATCACAGTCTCTACAGGGGAGCCCATCCAGGTGTCTGCTCCCACCGGCGTCACTGGGTAATCCAGAGCCCACCTCCGTGCACAAGTTAGTTCTCTGTGTGGCCCCTTGGCGTGAAGCTGTTGGCACCCCACTCACTATATTTGTAGTGTAGCTGTGCTTTTAATGGCTGGTACTTGGATTTTAGTGGGCCACATTCCTGGAAAGCCCTATCCCCTGCTGTCGCCTTCAATCTCTGAGCTCCTAGGGAAGTTCATAAAGAGACTCTGCCTCCCAGGTTAATTATTAGGACCTATGACCCTGCTCCTGACCTAGGGTCCTGTTCCGCATCGCGCTCGGTACCGGTCAGTTCTTTTGGGTTTCTGATACCAACAGTCCTCCTAGACTATGTCTATCGCACCCTTTCCAATGTCTCTGCCACCGGTCTTCGACTCCTCTGGTCCCGGACCACCGTCTGCAGCCCAACCTCGTTCTAGCTCCCCGGGAGCTACTACTCCAGCTCCTCACTCCTTGAGGGCTCTCACTCAACTGCCTCTTCTTGCCTCCCATCAGTCTGCCTGACCTCTAGGTGGGTGGCCTTATTCCGCTTATCCAACCCACTGGTGTGTCTGACAGGTCATGATGTGAGGTGTGATTGGGATTTGTGCTGATGTTAGTGACACCGATTTCTTAGGAACCTCGAACCAGGGGGGGGGGGGGTAGGCCCTGCATCCTTGGTAAGGAGTTCAGTACCCTGTGGCACCCTGATATACCTACTCCAGCAGCTAAGAGCAGTATTATTAGAGAATAAAAAAGCTTTGTTAGGTATCAGTAGCACATTGTGTAAAGCTAGAATTACTGCCTACAGGCCTGTAATACAGAATCTCTACTTCAGCAGCTTGGCCTACACTAAATGCAGCTAAGGTGTTATTATTAGAGAGTAAATGAATTTTTCGAGTATCAGCAGAATGCTGTGTAAGGCTAGAATCCCTACGTACAAGAGAATAGATTCATTTGTTAGGTATTAGCATCATGCTTTGCAAAACTAGAATCATTGCCTACAGGCCTATAATACGCGATCCCTACTCAGCAGCTTACCTTATACTAGATGCAGCTAAGTGTGTTGTTATTATTAGAGAGTAAATGAAATTTTCAAGTATCAGCAGAATGCTATGTAAGGCTAGAATCCCGGCTTACAGTCCTGTAATACACACTTCCTCATCCAGCAGCTTGCCCTATACTAAATGCAGTTGAGAGCGGCATTTTTAGAGAAAATAATAGCCTTTTTAGGTATCAGCAGCATGCTGTGTAAGGCTAGAATCACTGTCTACAGGTCTGTAACACATGATCCCTACTCCAGTAGCTTGCCCTATATTAAATACAGAGAAGAGCAGTATTATTAGAGAATTTGGAGCTAGTGTGGGGAGGGCGTTATACAGTTTGAGATATAATGTGAGGGTCATTATACAGTGTGGGTGAGCCCTTAATACATTGTAGGAACATCTGTAGGGGGTCCTCAATTGGGCCATTATACAGTGTGAGAGCTAATGTGGGGGCTATTGTATAATTTGAGGTCTACTGTTGGAGCCATCATACAGTGTGGAGGTCTTTATAGAGTGTTTTAGGAGAGATGTGTGCTCATTGTACTGTGTATAAGGGAGGTGTAGGGGCGTCATACTGTGTAGAGGGCAGCTGTACACTGGGGGACTCAGGGGACATGCCTGTATATGGGGATTTATTTATTTATTATTTATTCTTATACTTATAACTATACCCAAGATGCTCCTGCCGTTAATCCCTCACAGGGAATGGAATATGGATAAAGCTGAATAGAAAACGGTCAGACGGAGCGCTAGGAATGATGGAATCTTAAAAAAAACAAACCTTTATTGTCCTCTACAGCCAATTGGCCGTAGAAGACAATAAAGGTTTGGTTTTTTATTAAATTCCCGAAGATTCCATCATCCCTAGCGCTCCGTCTGACTGTTTTCTATTCAGCTTTATCCACGTGCACTCTACATGGACATATAGACACACACAGCTCTGCTACATGGAAATTACATGCACATATAGACAAAAACAGCTTTGCTACATGCACAGACACACACAGCTCTGCTATATGCACATTACATGCACATATAGATACATACAGCTCTGCTACATGTAAACTACATGCACATATAGACATAAACAGCTCTGCACCATGCACATATAGAAACACACAGCTCTGCTACATGCACAGTACATGCACATATAGATACACACAGTTCTGCTACATGCACACTACGTGCACATATAAACACAGTTCTCCTACATACACACTACATGCACATACAGTACAGACACACACAGCTCTACTACTAGCACATATAGACACATGCAGTTCTACTACATGCACATATAGACACAAATCTCTTCAACGGACACATTTACTTACACACACATACACTATACATTACCACAGCTTGCAGGTCCTGATCAATGCAAAGCTGTAGAGGAGCCACTGTGAACTGCATGGAGGTTGCAGCAATTGAGCAGCTGCAGGTCCTTCCAATTCACCTTTCCAGTCATGTCATCAGGCACATGATTAGTAAACAGGTATAGAGTAGAAGGTCCTTCACCTGTTAAGCTCCTGCAGCCTCCATTCTGCTCTGGTAGTGTCCCCTCCTGCTCTCCATCAATCACATAGATCAGTGCAGAGCAGGAGAGAGGGCAGCTCTCTGTAATCGGACTGGACCCCCTCTTCACTGGGCCCCCCATACACTAGTCTCGGCAGTAATTCCCTGATAGAGGCACTGTCGGCATAAGCAAAATGGAAAAAGTGGGTAAAGTGAACAACTTCATAAGAAAAAGGTCAGCTGTAAGTCACTACCTATTAACTGTAATCTCTTACATAGGACTGGAATCTACCATTACTTGGTCACTGTATGGCGGTAATATCAATGTTGGTCTTTGTGTAGTTATTTGATTTTAGGTAACAGCAATGTCATCTGCTAAATGCTAATGTTGCCCTACACCAATATTAGGCTGCGCCACAACAGTTATAATCAAAGTTACCAGTTAGGGGCCCACTCAGATGTTTCACCCCCCCCATGTGCCCTGGGGCTAAACCGCTACCTACGCATCTGCTATCTAATCTCTGTTATCTGGACAAAGAAGCTTTAAAGTCTCTTATTGAAGATAAGGACCTAAAAGTAAAAGTGTCCGACACATGTGAAGCAACTGTGGTCATGGATTATAAAGGCTATACAGACACAGAGCCTGAAATGTATGTACTTCCTAATATACACAAAGGTTAGAAAAACATCCAGGACATCCTATAGTAGCTTGAACAAAATCAACTCTCTTCCTTTTGTACATTTTATTTGAAAAAATATTAACACCATTGGATCAGAAATGTACACTTAAAAAGCAACTATCTCTAATTTTTTATTGTTTAATATCTAGTCTCTTTTTGTTCTTTCCCCACTTAGAGTGATTGCAGGCAGGTAGTTGGGTAGAGGTGTGAGGAGTCTTGCCTTCGTTTTCACTATGTGAGCCAGACATGACCAGAGCGCTCCAGGGTAAATGGATTCAAATGTACACACGCTGAGATAAAGCAACGGTGGTTTATTTTTCCTCCATGAACGAACACGTGCAGCAGTACAGTGATCAAGTGGCTGTAACTGTGGTAGTCTTGTGATGGTTGTCCTAGAGCCGCTACTGGTCAAAAACATTTCCTTTCTGAAGCCCAAAGGACAGAGATGTGCTCCACACAATGCACTGACTAAGGCTAAGTTCACATTTCCGTTGTTTTGCATCAGTCACATGCGTTGCTTGATGCATGTGACTGATGCGCTGTATGTGACGCCCTGGGCAAGCCAGGGGTCACAGGTCATCACACCACCACACCCTACATCCCAGTTAGGAACACCAAAGCTACTAAAATCCTTGTTGCCTTCCTCCAGGGGCTGGTGTTCACACCAGGGGGTGGGCCAGGCGGTTGGATCCGCCCACCGAGGAGTACACAGCCCTGGAGGCGGGAAGAACCAGGCAGTTAAGAAAAGTTAGTGGAAGTAGAAGGAAGTAGTAGAGGAGCTAAGTGAAAGTGAAGTGGTAGTGGAGCAAAGAAGAAAAGAGTAAAAGTGAGCTTCGAAAGCCCTGAAGTTGGTCCGGCTAAGTGCAGGACAGTGTCAGCAAGGTCAGCAACAGCGGTGATTGTCTGGAGGGGGACTGCTCGGAGGTTGCTGGAAGGACCGCGGACGGGTAGTGGCCCGGCGGTCTGGAGCAGTATACGAAGGACAGTCAGCACCAGGGCAGGGGCCTCTCAGACCCCGGCAAGGCTAGGAGTCGTCATAATTTGCCAAATCCGTCAGTGAAGGGGACGTCGATCCCCCAACAACCAAGTCCCGACTGAAGGCAAAAGTCCAACCATTAAGGAGGAACACCGCCACCGCCAGGGCACCAGTTCCTCGGGGCCAGCGTCTGCGGGCAAAGTAGGGCTCCTCTGGCCCATATCCAAGCCGGAGAGCGGGTTACCGGTGGGAACCCATCGCTACCAACACAGAAACACTAGGTGCAGGTCAAAGGGACATCACCGTTACCTACTGGGAGAGCAAGTGCAGCCGTCCGTCGGAACCGTCTTTCCAGCCGTGTGGTTTACCGAAAAGCTGTGTCCACGTCTCAGGCTGAGTGAGTACCACAGTGCCGCAAGGCACCGCGCTGCCCCCGCGTCCCTGCGCCCACCAAGCCCTGCATCTCCCACCTCCTCACTGGGGCCCGGGATCACCAACCCCTACCCACGGAGGGGCAACACAACAACTGGCTGCTCCATACCATCCTTCCCGGGATCCCCATACAGAGCAGCGGTGGTGTCAACCAAATCACCACAACCAAGTGGGTGGCGTCACGGACAATAAACCATCCCCACACCCAACAACCCCCCTTTCACTCACGGGCGAGGAGCGCCGCTAGAGTCCCCGGGATCCGGCTCATCGCTCGAGCCACCGAGCAGCAGCAGGCCGCAGCAGCCACGGCGGCCGGACCCGAGCAGCAGAGGGAGAGCGCGGCGTCCCCTCCTCCACCCGCGACAACTTGGCGTCACGAACAGGATCTTACCGCTCTGCTGTTGGGTAGAGGTGCGCCTTGTAACCGCCGGAGGGTTCCGGCTGAAAATTTCCAGAAGTCGTCATCTTTGGCGCAAAAAGTTCCCGCTCGAGCGTCTTCTCGAGTAGCAGAGGCGCGAAGGCCAAAACTCCGCCCCAATAAAGGAGGGGCCGAAAAGAAGCTAAGGGGGACGCAGATGGAGAAATGGCAGCGTCCTCGAATTGGAGTGCGGGAATACCCGCCACCGGAGTACCCAAGCTCTGGGGGAAACGGGGCGGAGTAGCTTTTGAGGACTGCGGCCCGGGTGAACTCCCCGCCGGGACCGCTGCGTGGCTGGAGCGGGAGTTGGGCCGGTTCTGCGTGAAGGTGAGGGCGCAGAGCCTGCAGCAGTTGATGGACTGGAAGGCAGAGATACGCAGGATGGTTGCCGTAGTGGGTACCCGTGAGCAAGGGGCCGCTGCGGCCGTGCCGCGTCGCGACCAGTCCACCCAAACCCCCGAACCAGCCCTGATTGAGTGGGAGACGGACATCAGCGCCGCGGCCGGGGGGGCCGGAGAGAATGCCGTTGATGGAAGAGGAGGTCCCAGGTGCGCTGCCTCTGCCGCCATTCCCAGCGGCTGTCAGTGGTTTGGGGTTGAACTGCCAATGGAAGGAGAACCCCATGTACCGTTCGGTCCCGGAGTGGGCCGATCCCCTGCGGTGGTAGCCGCCTCAAGGGCAGCGGATGCCCGCTGCAGCAGTCCCCGTTGGGACCACCAGAGTGTTGTTTGAAAGTTTAAAAAGTTTAAAGGAGAATGATAAGCAAAATGATTACCGTGTACTTCACCTGATTAACAGTGATTGAACCGGCCGGAGCCGGCACCGTTGTCCCCGTGGGGACCGTTTAAAAAGTTAGCATGGGAACTATCCATGGACAAGCCCGTGAACTTGCAGGGCAACCACAAAACGTTAAGTGGCTTGTAAATAAGTTGTTTTACCGTACCGTTTTCCGCAGTTGCCGCCTCCGGAGAGGCAGGTTGGAGGGAGGGCCCTCGGCAGAGCAGGCTGGGGCCCAGCCACCAAAGGAACTGGTGGCTACCCTCTGGAGGGGAAGGACAGATCCCGCTCGGGTAACTTGTGCTGGACTGTGGGTCAAGGGGTGCTGCCTGGGCTTTAGGGGCAGCATCAGGGCCAGGTTGCTTTGGGTGGGAGAGAGCGGAAATCGTACCCGTAAAACCATTTAGTAACGTTTAAGAAATGTGCCTCCCGTTGTGGGATGATGTTATGCTTTATATGTTACCTTTTTACATTTACAGAAAATAAAACCGGTGTTGGACGGGCAGCCCGCAGACGGTCTGCATTTTGCTAAGGGGGAATGTGACGCCCTGGGCAAGCCAGGGGTCACAGGTCATCACACCACCACACCCTACATCCCAGTTAGGAACACCAAAGCTTCTAAAATCCTTGTTGCCTTCCTCCAGGGGCTGGTGTTCACACCAGGGGGTGGGCCAGGCGGTTGGCTCCGCCCACCGAGGAGTACACAGCCCTGGAGGCGGGAAGAACCAGGCAGTTAAGAAAAGTTAGTGGAAGTAGAAGGAAGTAGTAGAGGAGCTAAGTGAAAGTGAAGTGGTAGTGGAGCAAAGAAGAAAAGAGTAAAAGTGAGCTTCGAAAGCCCTGAAGTTGGTCCGGCTAAGTGCAGGACAGTGTCAGCAAGGTCAGCAACAGCGGTGATTGTCTGGAGGGGGACTGCTCGGAGGTTGCTGGAAGGACCGCGGACGGGTAGTGGCCCGGTCGTCTGGAGCAGTATACGAAGGACAGTCAGCACTAGGGCAGGGGCCTCTCGGACCCCAGCAAGGCTAGGAGTCGCCATAATTTGCCAAATCCGTCAGTGAAGGGGACGTCGATCCCCCAACAACCAAGTCCCGACTGAAGGCAAAAGTCCAACCATTAAGGAGGAACACCGCCACCGCCAGGGCACCAGTTCCTCGGGGCCAGCGTCTGCGGGCAAAGTAGGGCTCCTCCGGCCCATATCCAAGCCGGGGAGCGGGTTACCGGTGGGAACCCATCGCTACCAACACAGAAACACTAGGTGCAGGTCAAAGGGACATCACCGTTACCTACTGGGAGAGCAAGTGCAGCCGTCCGTGGGAACCGTCTTTCCAGCCGTGTGGTTTACCGAAAGCTGTGTCCACGTCTCAGGCTGAGTGAGTACCACAGTGCCGCAAGGCACCGCGCTGCCCCCGCGTCCCTGCGCCCACCAAGCCCTGCATCTCCCACCTCCTCACTGGGGCCCGGGATCACCAACCCCTACCTCCGTGGGGGTTGGTGATCCCGGGCCCCAGTGAGGAGGTGGGGCAACACAACAACTGGCTGCTCCATACCATCCTTCCCGGGATCCCCATACAGAGCAGCGGTGGTGTCAACCAAATCACCACAACCGTGGGTGGCGTCACGGACAATAACCAATCCCCACACCCAAAATCCCCTTTCACTCACGGGCGAGGAGCGCCGCTAGAGTCCCCGGGATCCGGCCCATCGCTCGAGCCACCGAGCAGCAGCAGGCCGCAGCAGCCGCGGCGGCTGGACCCGAGAAGCAGAGGGAGAGCGCGGCGTCCCCTCCTCTGCCCGCGACATGTACAACGGATGACAAAGAACAGAATTCTTTGTCAGACTCCGTTGTGTGCGGGGGGCGGAGCTCGGGGTGGGTGGAGCCGAGCGGGGCCGTGGCACTGAGGACGTCAATGCCGCGGGGACTGCAGGGCTGGGGACAGGTGAGTGTGTGAGTGTGTGTGTGTGTGTACATGCTGAGTGCGGGAGGGGGCGGAGCCGAGCGGGGAAGTGTCGGGCTCCCTGCACAGCCATGGTAAATATCGAGTATCAGCTGGCTCCCTGCACCCGTAACCAGTGTAAATATCGGGTAACTAACCAAAGCGCATTTCTTGGTTACCCGCTGTGTATCCTGGTTATGGGGGCAGGGAGCCAGAGAGAACATGCCCAGCAAAATCCTACGGATTGCGCTCCTCAAAAAATGTTAAAGGCTGCGTTGCTCCCGCCCGGCGATCAGTTAAAAAACGACTGACCGCGACGCAGCGGATGCAACACAGCATCATCAGTCGCAATCCATCACTAAGGCTAGTTTCACACTTGCGTTGGACGGGATCCATAGCATTGTGTTGTGTGATGCATGCTACGGATGCGTTGCATATAGTGGCACAATGGATGCTACGGATCGTACAAAATAACGCAATCCGTTATAGGTTTTTTTTCCTTGACTTTACACATCTGAGCATGCGCAGTTGTGTAAAGACGGATGCGTTAACGGAATCCGTCAAAATGACGGATTCTAACGGAATCCGCCACCATAGGCGTCCATTATAAAAACAACGGACGCCGACGGAATCCTGCAGGTTGCGTTTTTTGACACTCCGCCAAGTGCAGAAAAACGCTACATGCAGCGTTCCATCCGCCCGACGGTCACTGACGGTCAGCGTCAAAACAACTGATGCGCCGCGGGGCGGATGCAATGCAAGACCATCCGTTGCGATCCGTAGCTAATAGAAGTCTATGAGGAATATAACGGTTTCCTGAAACAGTTACCGTAATTCCTCAAGGCTGCAGATAGCAACGGAAGCCGTCCAACGCAAGTGGGAAAGTACCCTAATAGAAGTCTATGGGGAAAAACTGGATTCCTGCAAAATATTTTGCAGGATACCGTAATTCCTCAAGGCGACGGATTGTGACTGATGCAAAACAACGGAAGTGTGAACTTAGCCTAAAAGTGAAAGTAAGATCGAGGCAGGATGTGAGGTCACATGTAGGGCTGAAACCACTCCCACAGGATGGACTAAAAAGAACCAGGGGAACAGAATGGTCTGACCAGTAGATGGCAACAAAGGACAAGCATGAACATATACATAACATAAGACATTGATAACAGAGGATATAATCATTAAAGGTTTTAAAGAAAACAGGTAGGAACAGCACACTTTTCAATTTTTGCAGCAGTTGGGTGGGAGTTTGTGTCCCGAGCCCCCCACCGTTTGCCCAATAAACCACCCACACTGTGGTTCAATTTCACTAAAGCTACTTTCACACTGCCGTTGTTTTGAAGTAGTCACAATCCGTTACCTTGAGGAAATACGGTTTCCTGCAAATATTTTGCAGGATTTTGTTTTTTCCCCATAGATTTGTATTAACGAAGGATTCCGACCGATGACCCTGCGTTGTATCCGCTATGCAACTGATCAGTCATGGAATGACTGACCGCCGGGCGGAAGCAACGCAGAATGTAACATTTTTTGTGTTGAAAAAAACACAGTGCGTAGGATTCCGTCGGTGTCCGTCGTTCGTTATAATAGAAGCCTATGGGCGCCTGAATCCGTCCAATCCGTCAAATGACGAATTCCGTTGATGGTTCAGTCTTTTAGCAACAGAGCATGCTCAGATGTGTAAATTCCTTTCTGGATAGAAAATCTCTCTCACTCTCTCTCTGTCTGTCGGTCGGTGTCTCTCTCTGGGGGTCTCTCTCTGTCGGTTTGTCGGTCTGTCAGTCGGCGCTGCACAGCTGTCACACTGCTCCGTGGGCTTCTCCTACTTTGAAAATGCCGGCCGCTCATTATTCCATCTTGTATTCACTGCTTCCCCCGCCTATGATTACTTGCAATCAGATGCGCCCCCACGCTGAGTGACAGCTGTCTCACTGCAACAAATCACACCCGTCGGTGGGCGGGTCTATGCCGTGCAGTGCAATAACTAAATATATAAATAATTTAAAAAACTGGTGTGCGGTCCCCCCCAATTTTGACACCAGCCAAGGTAAAGCCAAATGACTGAGGGCTGGTATGCTCAGGATAGGGAGCCCAACGTTATGGGGAGCCCCCCAGCCTAAAAGTATCAGCCAGTAGCCGCCTGGCTTTGCCGCATCCATTAGATGCGACAGTCCCGGGACTCTACCCGGCTCATCTCGATTGCCCTTATGCGGTGGCAAGCGGGGTAATAAGGAGTTAATGGCAGCTTATAGCTGCTACTAAGTCCTAGCTTAGTGATGGTAGGCGTCTATGAGACACCCCCATCACTAAACTGTAGTGAAAGTAAATAAACACAAACACCGAAAAATCCTTTATTTGAAATAAAAGACATAAAACACCCTCTTTCCCCACTTTATTAATCCCCAAATACCCCCCAGGTCCGACATAATCTTTAACAATGGTGGGCCTTTCTGCTAGGGAGAGGGGTGAGGGGACACCTCCTGAACTCACATCAAGCTGTTTACTGAAGTGTCCCTATACAGGGTCTTTCACCCCATCGCCGATCAGGATACCTAATCCTTCGCTAGCCCTGCGCTCACCCTCATAGGTGAGATGGCAGGCAAGTGACACTAGTCCCACTGCTGCACTAATATAACACAAGACAAAGGAAGACAAACGGGAATAAACAAAAGGATAAACATCAACTTCTTGGCTGCAGTCAGACACCAGGACTGAAGCCTACACCATTTCCACCAGCAGGGATTCACCAACACCAGGGCTACAGCAGCAGCAGCAAAGCTCCAAAGGCTACAAGAGGAACCTTTCTCCTCAGTGGCAAGAATACAAGTGTGGTTTCTATAAAACCAGCTCCCTCTGATGATTCATGACACTATTTAATGGCGATGGGCGTGGTAACAACCAGATGTACATAAGTGGAGGAAATCCCAAACTGCTAGGAAGGAAAACTGACATTAAGACTTGGGGCACCAAAAGAAAGGAGAACACATCTAATCTCTAGAGTCTCACAAGGGGCCCAAACCTGTCACAATTCTCCTAATAATGGAAGGCATGCGTGACACTACCTGACTGAATTTTATGCCAGCTGTAAAGCTCTATTTCCAGTGAGGGGAAATCTTAATGCTTCAACATATGAAGACATTTTGGACAATTGTAGCTTCCAACTTATGGTAACAGTTTGGAGATTACCCTTTCCTGTTCCTTATGACTGTGCCCCAGTGAATAAAGCGAACTTCATAAAAATGGTTGGGGAGCTTGGTGTGAAAGAACATGATCCTCCGTACAGTGCTTGGACCTCAACCCCTTCCAACACCATTAGGATTAAAAGGGTAATTTGATGGCCAAAGTAATTGTTATTTTAAATTCAAATTTATTTAGTGCCATAATCATAACAATTTTCCAATTTACTTGTATTAATAATTGTATACCACTCCCTCACTACACTATCTAACTACTATTCTATTTTTCTTTCCCTACTTGCTTTCTGATGACTCTTCATTTCAGAATCCAAGTGCATGCTGGGATACTGAAACAAAGCATCATAAGGGGGCTGAGGCTGCAATCACTGTCACAGTCTGTGCCTGAAACAAAGAGTCATCAGTGATGGTCGTTTCAGGAGCTGGGCTAGTCTATGCGCACTGTGTACTATACTAGGTGCACAATAACAGTGCGCTCTCTGTTTTCAGCTCAAATCAACAGAATATTGTCAGAATACCTGGTGTACAGAGACCAGTGGCATTGATTGCGGGCATGGTGCTGGTCAATATATGCTAGATGGGCCTTTACACGGCACAATGACATCGCGCACTGCTCTGCTGCCAGCTCGTTGTTGCTGATCTTAGTCAACAACAGTATGCACTGTCATTGTGCACAGTGCGCAATAAGCAGGCACTAGCTCATGGCCTGAAACAAGCATCACTGATGATGCTACGTTTCATGGAGGGATCAAAGGCTGGGGCAGTGACTGCAGCCCCTGACCCCTGATGACGCTTTGTTTGAGCATCCCAGCATGCACTGGGATTTTTAAAAGGAAGTAGGGAAAAAATAGAATAGCAGTTAAATAGTGTAGTTAGAAAACGGTAGGGAATTTTTAATGCACGTATATTAGAAAATAGATTAGATTATGGCACTAAATCGATATGGATTTAGGAGGATAATGACTTTGCTTTCAGACCACCCCTTTCACTAGCAAGAAAATTGCTGTCTCGTTCAACATCAGTGTCTGACCTCACAAATGCTCTTCATTTCATTGTCATACATCAATACATTGTAACCAATTACCTGACACAGTTTGTTGTCTAATCCGTGCACATTCATTTACATTTTAATCCACTGGAATTGTGAAATGTTTAACAGATTACAATACTAGAACCAAACATCAAGCAGCGCCTTAATAAGGATTATAGGGTGAGATTTAGTGATGTGGACACAAAAAATGACAAATGAAACAAGATTAACTTTTGTGAAAGCTTGACAATGAAATGGGAAGTGAAAAATGAATGTCGGGGGGAAGTAACAGTTTATATAGAATATTCTGTGAATGATGTAGGTGCCCGATTAAAGGGAACCTGTCAGGTCCAATATGCACCCAGAACCAAGAGCAGTTCTGGGTGCATATTGCTAATCCCTGCCTAACTGTCCCTGTATACACTAGCATAGATAAAGAGATATTTAGAAAAAGTATTTCTAAAGATCCTTTATGATATGCTAATGAGGTCAGCAACTAATTGCAAGGGCGTTACTTCCCTTGGCTAATCGGCCCCCTTAGCATGTAAGTGCGCCCCTGTGGGCATGTTAACATGCTAATGAATTTGCAGCGTCAGAAGCATGGTCACTCACCTCTCTGCCGTCACCACAGCCAAAGCTGGTTTTCGTCTCAGTGCGCATGATCAGAAGTCCCCAGACTTCTGGTGATGCGCACTATGAAGCCAGGTGTATGCTTCCCGGCTTCAAACTGGTGTAGTGTGCATGACTGAAAGTCCAGGGACTTCTTATCATGCACACTGATCCTAAGCCCAGTATTCCGAGGCGATGTAACGGACACAGGTACGCAGTCACCAATGATGATGATGGGCAACGGGCATTGAATAGCATGTTAGTACACCCCTGTGGGTGTGCTAACATGCTAAGAGTGCGGAATGAGTGCAAGAACTAATGCCCTTGCGACTGTTGAGGAGGACCTTTCCATCAAATACTTAATTAATCTCATGACAAGGGATTGTGAGAAATATGTCAATTTGCCTTACATAATTCAGGTTTCAGATTATATACATGACACAGATTTAAAGATGGCTGCCATTTCCTGTTCTCCACACCTTGCCTGGAATGCAAGTAATGCCCAGATGTAAGAAGACCAGCATATATGGAAAGACCCCTGGTCAAGCTAGAGGACCAACCCACATATCAGATGATATCATGGTTCCTGCACTGAAGTCAGACCCGCCCATCAACAGCAACACGGATCTCCCCATTGGCTAGCCCATGAACTGTCCCACTAAATGGGCATATCTGAACTTGTGTACGCCCCTAGCCTATATCAGGAGACGCACACTCTGTACTCAGTCTGTTCAGTGCCATTTTTACTGTGACCAAGAAGAGATTTCATATCCGACTGTGTCTGGTGTGAATTCTTTATGCATGCACTTGGACCATACCAATTAGGCCAGGCAGTAGGCAACTAGTGATCTCTGGTTAAGAGTTCACCCTAACACGACTAGTCCCTGCGCTCATTAGCATATCATAAAGGATCTTTAGAAATACTTTTCTAAAGATCTCTTTATCTATACAAGGACGGTTAGGCAGGGATTAGCAATATGCACCCAGAACTGCTCGTGGTTCTGGGTGTATAGTGCACCTGAAAAGTTCACTTTATAACTCCATAGGGCAGACACTTGTTGGAGATAGTGAGTGAAGAGATGTAAAGTTATGGCAGATGCACTCGTCATAATAAAAAGAGTTATGGCAGCTTATGCATTACTTTGCTATAAGGGTATGTTCACACATAGCTTTTTTCTGCATGAAAAATACAGACTATGGTCAGTAAACCACTGAAGATGTTATGCACATTTTTCATGCAGCTTTGACACATTTTGGTGTATTTTTTTTTATTGTTAACCCATTTTTATTTTAGGTTGAAAAAATTGCAGCAAAAACACTGAAAGAATTGATTACTGCTTAAGAAATGGTCAAAAACTCTGAGATGCATGAATGACATTTTAATTAATTTTGCTTTCAGCTGTGCTTTTTATGGCTCAAGAATGAACTGAAAAACAAATGCATCAAAAGCACAACTGGTAAATAAACAAGCCCTAGGTATTCCTCATTAGGGCAGTGGTTATCCCTGTAGCTATTGTAGAACTACAGATATCAACATGTCAGGATCCTTACTTGTAAATTCAATCCATATAATAGTATCAAGAATGCTGTACAAATATGAAGGGGTTGGGAGGATTTTAAAAATTTAGCTTTTGGCTGTGCTTTTTATACCTCAAGAACGAATTGGGGAAAAAAATGCATCAAAAGCGTAAGAAGTAAATAAACAAGCCCTAGTTATTCCTCATTAGGGCAGCGGTTGTCCCTCTGTGTCATCTGCACGTTGCGTAATTACATGCTTTTACGCTGCGTATTGCACTGCAGCGTAAATGCATGCGTACTGCGTCCCCTGCACAATCTATGTAGATTGTGCATGACACGTGCGCACGATGCTTTTATGAACGCAGCGATTTGGGTGCTAAAATTTTGACCAAATTCATGCGCTCATAAAATGAGCATGTCAATTATTCCGTGCGCTTTGGATGCAGCTCCCGCTCTGTCTATGGTGGGGGCAGCAGCCATAGCGCATGAAATCGGCTTTTTTTGTACAGAAAAACTGCATCCATTATGCAGTGTTTCTGCAGCGATTTGATGCACACATGTGCTGTCAAATCACTGCAGAATATTCAGCAGTTACGTGCACATGAGCCTTCTAGCTACTGTAGAACTACAGATATCAGCATGCCAGTGTGAATACTGACATGAAAAATCCAATAGCTATATGTAAGAATGAAAATGTGAAAATGGAACCTGCATTAGGTTTTTGCACCTAGTTTAGACTTAGAATGGTGTTCCAAACGTTATTCCTTATTTGTTAGCAGTTTTTCGTTTGTGAACCCTCCCCAACCACACCTATTGCCAGTCTACATTATATGCATATATAGCCTGGGTCTCAGCTTCCCATACACGTTAAGTTTTTTTAATTGCATGAGAGGACACACACAAGCTAGGGACCCCAACGTAGAGAAATACTTTGGCGTAGTGTTGGGGCTCTATTGCATTGATCAATTCAATAGCTACATTTCTCTTTATTCATATGTTCATGGCAGTAATGCAGGTTCCATTTCACATTTCATTCTTACATATAGCTATTGGATTTTTCATGTCAGTATTCACACAGCAGTTTCTGCTATTACATGTATTCCCCTTGCATAGTCACTGGTGTGCATACCTTCAAATTATTTGCCATGATATCATAATACAGCCCTTGTTAGCCTATTTTAGTAAGGCTTTAAAATAATAATGATGATAATGATGATGATGATGATGATGATGATGATGATGATGAAGAAGAAACAGAGGAAGAAGAAGAAGAAATAGAGGAGGAAGAAGAAGAAAAAGAAGAAGAAATAGAAGAAGAAGACGAAGAAGAAGAAGAACAATAATAATAATAATAATAATAATAATAATAAGAAGAAGAAGAAATAGAAGAAGAAGAAGAAGAAGAAGAAGAAGAAGAAGAAGAAGAATATATTATTACACTGATATAATATTATGATTCATGCAGAATACACTGGATATAAGACTGACAGTGTTTATTAAAAATGGAGCCAGTGTTCCAAAAATAGAGACCTTTTCATTTTTGGATTCTGCCTGATACATTCATACATACGGTACATGCAGTACACAGCCCCTTAGCTTCATTCACTTGTATTGGAGATCTACAAAATCCACAGTTAATGGTCTTTGTTTTTCTTTTATAAGAAAATAGGTGCAGTTCACCAATAAACACAGGATAAGTCATTTCCAGGCACTGTATAAAGAAAATAATAAATATAGCCTGGCAATGTGTTCCCTTTCTACCAAATAGGTTTTACAACCGTCTGTATCTCTGAACTGGGAGAGTCCATATACATTCCTTGTATGTAAGACTTTCTGGTCCTTGTGGTACTCTTTCCAGCCTCAGGTCAGAGCGCTCCTGCAGCGCAGGCATCGGAAGGACATGAGGGTCTGGCGCGCCCCCTCGCGGAAACGCTGGTCACACACACTGTAGATGATCACATTGAAGCAGCTGTTACTCGCAAGCATCCAAAAGGCAAAAAATGAGAAGGTACACCACTGATACCCCAGCACATTGCCCACCACAAAGACTGCAATGGGGGTAAAGGAAGCTGTGAAGGCAATGGTCAGAGTCCCGATGGTCTTGGCAGCTTTAATGTCAGAGAAGGAGACTCTTAAAGGTTCCTGATCCGTCCCAGACAAGAGTTTTCTCCTGCGAGTGTATTGATGAATAGTGGTCAAAGAAAGAGCATTGATGATCAGAGTGGCCCCTAAAAGGCTGAAATCAAAGGCTGGGAATAGCAACAGTATCTGCCACACATGTGCTGGAGAAGCTGGAGCTGGGGTATAGTTGCACATTCTGCTGCAAGGATTATACTCCATCACTATACCACCATGGCTGGAGAAGATGGGGATCAAGGCAAGGAAGAAGCTGGCCGTCCAGGAGATCAGGATCAGCAGTAATGTCCTCCCCCTGGTGATCACTACCTCCTTGTGTAGGGGCTTCAGGATGGCAATGCTCCTCTCAATGGTCAAAAGAAAGATGGTGCTGATGGACACCAAAGTGCACCCAGCAAAGACTGGACCGATCAGATAGCATGGGTGCCAGGATCCCACAAACAGCACCTCATATCCTCCCTCTGCCATGGAAGCATTGATGGAAAGCATCTTAATTTCCCCATAAACAGAGAAAGGAACCACCAAGATGCCCAGAGCTAGGTCAGCCACTGCCAAGGAGGTCTTTAAGTAACCCTGAGGAGTCCGGAGGTGCTTGGTGGCCAGGAACACTGCCAAGATCACTGAATTCCCCAGCAGTATGGCTAGTATAAGGACAACCATAAAGATGACTGTGAAGATCCGATTCCCAGAAGAGCAGCAGCTACTACAGTTGGTGTGATTGAGTTGTGTGAGCATCCTTCCAGGGAGTCAGGGAGTGTGTGCTCCTTGCCTTCTCTCTGCTCTCCCTATGGCTGGCACCTCATCCTCAGCACCACTCCTCCTCTGCTCTCCACTTCACTCTTTCACTTTTCCTCACATTTCCCTATGTTTCTGCTGCTGATACAACTCCCACTTCTTTCACATTCACCTGCTGATTCCATTTACCCTCAGCTTTGTCTTCTATGTTCATGCATATGTGTCACTGGCTTTCTTGCTGTAGAGCATAGTCCTTTGATTATATCACATTATTCCTATCAACTCTTTGCAATTGCTGCAGAATTTACTCACCATCCTCCTTGACTCTGCTACCTCATCTTGTCCATCAACTTAATATAACAACTGCATGGTCTGAATACCCCACACCCAATTATCTGTCACACTCAGGTTCCTTCTTTCCCAATGATTGCACCTTGTCCTCATCATTTCCTCATGATAGTGATACAATGTATCTTCTGCTGTGTAAGTTTCCTTCAGCTTCTTTCCTCTGTCCTTGGCAGGAGATGCTGCAGATTGAGCGCTGACTTGGTGTGATCAGTGTTGGATATTCATGCACACAGACATGAGGATGTGGAGGAGCGCTGAGTGATGCACAGTGGAATTTATCTGCAGGCTTTTGCCAGTGTCTGAGCAGTATAATAGCAATGAATGCATGATGCTTGGGGGAATATCATCACCTTTGCTTAAGGCTAGGTTCACATTTCCGTTGTTTTAAATACGTCAGCGACGGATCAGTCGTTTTTTAGATTTCAACTGACGCACCGGGTGTGATTTTCACGGGATTTCTTTCACAGGAATCCTGTGAAAAAACTGATCCGTCGCGTCCCTTACATCCGCTGTGCGTCAGTTTTTTGACGGATCAGTCATGATCCGTTTGTGTTTGGGACAGCCCAGTGGGTGTGCCAAACATGCTAGGCATGCTCAGTAGAGCATGACGGAATCCAACACTAGATTCCATCGTAAAACAGATTACGACGTAATCCAGCACCATAGACAAACATTACAAGCTTGACGGATTGTGACGGATTCCTGCACGGTGCGTTAATTTTGACGGCCCAAAAAAAGTTACATTCTGCGTTTTTTCTGCCTGGCGGTCAGTCCAAAAATGACTGACCGCGGCACAGCGGATGCAACGCAAGGAAATCAGTCGCAATCCGCTACTAATACAAGTCTATGGGACACAACGGAATCCGCTAAACGGATTCCGTTGTTTACCAGAGCCGCGGATTGTGACTGATACAATTTAATGGAAATGTGAACCTAGCCTTACCCCTTCACCCCCGGGCAATTTCCCATTTTTCGTTTTTATTTTTCCTCCCCTTCTCCCGATAGCTGTAACTTTTTTATTTTTCCATCAATATTGCCATATGAGGGCTTATTTTTTGTGGGACGAGTTGTATTTTTAAATCAAACCATTAGTTTTCCAAATTTACTGGAAAACGGGGAAACATTCCGTGCCATAAAATTTTGGGATATTTTATTCTCCGTGTTCCCTATAGGGTAAGACTGACATGTCAGTATGATGCCTCAGGTCTGTATAAGTCCATAGATATCAAACATGTATATGTTTATGTGTCACCCAGGGTTATGGGGTACTCGGTCCCGGGCAGTGTATAACTGGGGAATGTCACTTTGGTGGCCGTTGCCCGTCCCGTGCCCTGGATGCTTTTTAAAAGGGGAATATTTACAGGGGATTTTTGAATATAGTTTACACGTGATGCTACCTGTGGTGTGCGGCCAGGAAGGGGGCCGCCACTGCAGGGTTCCTCTCACCAGGGGTCGATGTTGATTGCAGCCAGGATGGAGTCACCCCCCACAGGCGGAGTGGTTGCCCTGGGAGGGTAGCCGGCTGACTGGTAGTGGGCCGTGGGCGCCGGAGTGCGGGACAGTGTCACCAGTAAATAATGGGAACGAGGCGAAAGCTCCGGTTCAGGTGTTTACTCACTGGTTAGGAGATTGCCTGAGAGCGTCCTGGTTCACTGCTGGTAAGTCTCTGGGTATCCGTCCGGTGCAAGTTCCTGGCGGTTACCGGCAGGGCCGCCACTATGAATTTCAGGGCTCCATACTGGCAACATTTTTGGGCCCCCATGAGACTCCGCCCAGGCTCCACCCCAGCCTCGCCTCCACCCCTCAAACTTTCCACTCTCTTAACCTCATGCTTGGAAAAACGTATGTATGTATCTATGTGTGTGTATGTATGTCCAATAAAGGAATCCGCACCGTCACATTTACAATCACAAAATTTTGCTCAGACGCCCCATGTGACTCAGGAAAGTCATAGACTATTGTTTTGAGTGGAAAATTTAACCCTGCAGTTTACAGTTACTCTCCAAAAAGCCTGCTTCCATTAAAGTCAATGGAGCTGGAAGCTACAGGTTATTAAAAGGAGCTGTGATTAGTTGCTATAGGCAACGGAGGATATTCTTAGTATAAGAAGCTTATGTGTGAGGTGATATGATATCGGTGGAGAGACAGATAGAGAGAGACAGACAGGGAAAGAGAGACAGAGAAAGACAGGGAAAGAGACAGAGACAGACAGGGAGAGAGACAGAGACAGACAGGAAAATAGACAGACTGGGAAAGAGGCAGACAGGGAAAGAGTCAGACAGGGAAAGAGTCAGACAGGGAAAGAGACAGACAGGGAAAGAGACAGACAGGGAAAGAGACAGACAGGGAAAGACAGGGAAAGAGAGACAGAGAAAGACAGGGAAAGAGAGACAGAGAAAGACAGGGAAAGAGAGAGAGACAGGGAAAGAGACAGAGATAGAACGGAAAAGAGACAGACAGAAAGAGACAGACAGAAAGAGACAGACAGAAAGAGACAAACAGAAAGAGACAGACAGAAAGAGATAGACAGAAAGAGATAGACAGAAAGAGACAGAGAAAGAAAGAGACAGACAGAGAGAGAGACAGAGACAGAGAGAGAGACAGACAACCAGACAGACAGGAAAAGAGACAAACAGAAAGAGACAGAGCAGGGAAAGAGGCAGAGAGGGAAAGAGGCAGTCAGGGAAAGAGGCAGTCAGGGAAAGAGGCAGTCAGGGACATTTACAATCACGAAATTTTGCAAAGACGCCTCATGTGACTCAGGGAACGTCATAGACTATTATTTTGAGTGGAAAATTTAACCCTGCAGTTTACAGTTACTCTCCAAAAAAATCCTGCCTCCATTAAAGTCAATGGAGCTGGAAGCTACAGGTTATTAATAGGAGCTGTGATTAGTTGTTATAGGCAATGAAGGATATTCTTAGTATAAGAAGCTTATGTGTGAGGTGATATGATATCAGTGGAGAGACTGATAGAGAGAGACAGATAGGGAAAGAGAGACAGTGAAAGACAGGGAAAGAGACAGAGACAGACAGGGAGAGAGACAGAATGGGGAGATAAGGTATGCACACCAGTGACTATGTAAGGGGAATACATGAAATAGCAGAAACTGCTGTGTGAATACTGACTTGAAAAATCCAATAGCTATATGTAAGAGTGAAAATGTGAAAAATGGAATCTGCATTACTGCCATGAACATATGAATCAAGAGAAATTTATTTTATTCCCCTTACATAGTCACTGGTGTGCATACCTTATCTCCCCATAGTGATTTTTTTTAGGTTTTTGCACCCAGTTCAGACTTAGAATGGTGTTCCAAACGTTATTCCTTATTGTTAGTAGTTTTTCGTTTGTGAACCCTCCCCAACCACACCTATTGCCAATCCATATCATACGCATAAATAGCCTGGGTCTCAGCTTCCCATACACGGTAAGTTTTTTAACTGCATGAGAGGACACACACAAGCTAGGGACCCCAACGTAGAGAAATACTTTGGCGTAGTGTTGGGGCTCTATTGCATTGATCAATTCAGTAGCTAAATTTCTCTTGATTCATATGTTCATGGCAGTAATGCAGATTCCATTTTTCACATTTTCACTCTTACATATAGCTATTGGATTTTTCAAGTCAGTATTCACACAGCAGTTTCTGCTATTTCATGTATTCCCCTTACATAGTCACTGGTGTGCATACCTTATCTCCCCATAGTGATTTTTTTTAGGTTTTTGCACCCAGTTCAGACTTAGAATGGTGTTCCAAACGTTATTCCTTATTATTTATAGGGAGAGAGACAGAGACAGACAGGAAAATAGACAGACAGGGAAAGAGGCAGACAAGGAAAGAGACAGACAGAGAAAGACAGGGAAAGAGAGACAGGGAAAGAGAGAGAAAGACAGGGAAAGAGACAGACAGAAAGAGACAGACAGAAAGAGATAGACAGAAAGAGATAGACAGAAAGAGATAGACAGAGAAAGACAGAGACAGAGAGAAACAGAAACAGACAGACAGGAAAAGAGACTAACAGAAAGAGACAGACAGAAAGAGGCAGACAAGGAAAGAGGCAGAGAGGGAAAGAGGCAGTCAGGGAATGAGGTAGTCAGGGAAAGAAGCAGACAGGGACATTGGTTGCTATAGGCAACGAAGGATATTCTTAGTATAATAAGCTTAGGTGTGAGGTAATATGATATCGGTGGAGAGACAGATATCAAGAGAGACATAGAGAGAGAAAGAGGCAGACAGACAGAGAAAGACAGGGAAAGATCCAGAGACAGACAGATAGAGAGACAGAGTCAGACAGTCATAAAAAGAGACAAACAGAAAGAGGCAGACAGGGAAAGAGGCAGACAGGGAAAGAAGCAGACAGGGAAAGAGGCAGAGACAAACACAGAGACAGACACACAGTGAAAGAGACAGACAGGGACAAACAGGAAAAGAGACAGGGAAAAAGACAGACACACAGAGACAGACACAAAGTGAAGAGATAGACAGGGAAAGAGACAGACAGACAGAGGCTGGGAGTGAAGGACAGTGGGAGAGAGACAGAGAGACAGTTACTATCCCAGGCAACACTGGGTACTACAGCTAGTGTATATATATATATATATATATATGTGTCGCGGGCGGGGAGGAGGGTGTCAGCACACCGCGCTCACCCCTTCTGCTCGTGTCCGGCAGCTGCTCCTGGTGGCTCGAGCTGTGGGCCGGATCCCGGGGTTTCTCGAGCGACACTCCTCGCCCGTGAGTGAAAGGGGGTGTTTGTTGGGTGTGGGGATTGTTATAGTTCGTGACGCCACCCACGGTTGTGGTGATTGCACCACCGCTGCTCAGTGTGGGGGTCCCGGGGATGGTGATGCAGAGCAGCCAGGTGTTGTGTTGCCCCTCCGTGGGTAGGGGTTGGTGATCCCGGGGCCCGGTGATGAGATGTGAAGTGTAGGGCCTGGAGGGCGCAGGGACGCGGGGGCAGCGCTGTGCCTTGCGGCACTATGGTACTCACTCAGCCTGACACACGGACACAGTTTGTACGGTAAACCAACGGCTGGTAGGACGGTCCCACAGACGGCTGCACCTGCACTCCCGGTAGGTGACGGTGATGTCCCTCTTCCTTGCACCTGTGTTGACTGATGGTAGCGGTGGATTCCCTCCGGTTACCCGCTCCCCGGCTGCAATCTGGGCCGGAGGAGCTCTACACTTTGCCCGCAGGCGCTGGCCCTGAGAAACTTGTGCCGTGGCAGTGGCGGTGTCTCTCCAATATGGGTTGGGCTGTTGCCTTCAATCGGGACTTGGTTGTTGGGGGATCTGCGTCCCCGTCACTGACGGATTTGGCAAATCTGGCGACTCCTAGCCTTGCCGGGGTCCGAGAGGCCCCTGCCCTGGTGCTGACTGTCCTTCGAAACACTGCTCCAGACCACCGGGCACACAGCCAACGGGGTCCTTCCAGGAACTTCCAAACGGTCCCCCTCCAGACAGTCACCGCCGTTGCTGACCTTGCTGTTCTGGCCCTCACAAAGCTGGGCCCTTCAGGCTTTCTTTCTCTTCTGTCACTTTACTTGCTTTTTCCTCCTTTTCTACTTTCACTTTCACTCTGTCTAGACTACTCCTCCACTCCTTCCACTTCCTCCTCCCTGACTAGACTCCTCACTCAAGCTCTCCCTGAGCTCTTCTCACTTGCCCTGCCTGGGCTATCTGCCTGGTTACTTCCTGCCTCCAGAGTTGTGAGCTCCTCGATGGGCGGAGCCAACCGCCTGGCCCACCCCCTGGTGTGCATCATCAACCTCTGGAGGAAGGCAACAAGGATTTCTGGTTAGCTGTGATGTGCCTACCTGGAGTGTGGGGTGTGGTGGTGTTGTGACCTGTGTCCCCTGGCTTGCCCAGGGCGACACATTCCCCCTTAGCAAAATGCAGACCGTCCGCGGGCTGCCGTCCTACACCGGTTTTATTTTTCTGTAAAAAGGGGATAACAGGGTTAAGCAAAACATAAATACATTTTTAATCAAAACTCTTCCCAAGACGGGAGGCACATTTACTTAAACGTTGCAACGGTATACGGTCACGGTTTCCGCTCTCTCCCACCCAAGCAACCTGGCCCTGATGCTGCCCCTAAAACCCAGGCAGCACCCCTTGACCCACAGTCCAGCACAAGTTACCCGAGCGGGATCTGTCCTTCCCCTCCAGAGGGTGGCCACCGGTTCCTTTGGTGGCTGGGCCCTGGCCTGCTCTGCTCAGGGCCCTCCCTCCAACCTGCCTCTCCGGAGGCGGTATAGCGGAAACGGTAACGGTACCCAACATATTTACAAGCCACTTAACGTTTGTGGTGCCCTGCAAGTTCACGGGCTTGTCCATGGATAGTTCCCATGCAAATAAACTTTAAACGGTCCCCACGGGGACAACGGTGCCGGCTCCTGCCGGTTCAATCACAAAAGCAAATCAGGTGACAAACTCGGTATAATCATTTCTTATCATCATTTCAAACTTTTAAACTTTTTCAAACAAACAGCAACTTCAGTGATGGTCCCAACGGGGACGGTGCAACGGGCATCCGCTGCCCTACTCCGGTCCTTTTTCTGCTTCATCCGAGGGAGGGGATGCAGAGCACACCTTGCTCTCCGGGCTGCCCCTCAGCTTTACGTCCAGGGCAAACCACCCCCTCTCTCCGCAATGCCGGGTGTAACGCACCATGTCCCCTGGTATGAGATTGCGGCCAGGATGCTCCTCGGGCAGATGGGCATGCACGTCCCGCCGGGCCACAAACACCTCGGCCTCCAGGCCCGGTTCGTATATGAATCCGTAGCCCCGGCGGATATCAAATCGCCTCACCTGCCCCTCGTAGAACGGGCCCCGGACACGGAAGGTCGCTTGCCGCAAGTTTTCTTTCTCCCGAATGGCTCGGGCCACCAGCTCGGCTTTCCTTCTCTCCCTCTCCGCGATTTCCAGACCCAGGTTTGTCGGCTCCCTGTCCCAGTATGGCGCTGCTACCTGCTCCGGCGCACGGGTTGAGCCCCGCGGGACATCCAGCACGTTACCCACTGTCAGGAAGGTGGGTAGCGTATCCCGCGGTGCCATGGCCTTGGGCGCTGCCTTGCAGCAACAACCCGGCGCCACCTCAGCCGAGGTGTGGGGGATGGGCACAGGGGCTTTCCGCAGCCGGGCCTTCGGCTCGGAGCGGGTCGTCGGCTCCGGCTCGGGAAACTGCTCGGGGACGGTCTCTGGCACAATCTTCGGGGCCTTCCATGGTAATGCCTCCGGTTTGTTGCGGGCTCCGGCTACAGGTCGGTCCGCTGGGGCGGACGGGCTGGGTATCGCTACCGGTTGCGGTGGTAGCGGGCCTAGTGGCGGGGTCACGGCCTCCGAGACGGGTGGCGAGGGAGGCAACGGGGGGAGAGGGCTTGGGCCGGACCTCACAGCCGCCATGACCGGCCCTGCAAGGGCATTGGGACGTGGGTCACTCACCCTCCCTTTCTCCGCCTCCTCCTCGCGTCTCCGCACGGTGGCTACAACGTCCGCCATGTCGGCCTCCCACTCCTCCATGAGGAGCTGCATCTTGACCTGCAGCCGTTGATAGAGCTGCGCGGTCCGGATCTCCACCCACACCTCGGTTCCAGGCGCGGGGGGTACGGTGTCGCGGGACGGCATCCACATGGTGTCTTCACTGTTTGCTTCCAGGAACGGTATTCTTGCAAGGTCCTGGCGTCCCTGCCTTTATAGCCGCAGCTACATGCGTCCAGCCGCCATCGCGTCCCCCTTAGCTCTTTCCGGCCCCTCCTCTCTCGGGGCGGGGTTTTGGCCTTCGCGCCTCTACTGCTCGAGAAGACGCTCGAGCGGGAACTTTTCGCGCCAAAGATGGCGGCTTCTGAAATTTTTCTGCCGGATGCCTCCGGCGGTAACAAGGCGCACCTCTACCTAACGGCAGAGCGGTAAGATCCTGTTCGTGACGCCAAGTTGTCGCGGGCGGGGAGGAGGGTGTCAGCACACCGCGCTCACCCCTTCTGCTCGGGTCCGGCAGCCGCGCCTGGTGGCTCGAGCTGTGGGCCGGATCCCGGGGTTTCTCGAGCGACACTCCTCGCCCGTGAGTGAAAGGGGGTGTTTGTTGGGTGTGGGGATTGTTATAGTTCGTGACGCCACCCACGGTTGTGGTGATTGCACCACCGCTGCTCAGTGTGGGGGTCCCGGGGATGGTGATGCAGAGCAGCCAGGTGTTGTGTTGCCCCTCCGTGGGTAGGGGTTTGTGATCCCGGGGCCCGGTGATGAGATGTGAAGTGTAGGGCCTGGAGGGCGCAGGGACGCGGGGGCAGCGCTGTGCCTTGCGGCACTATGGTACTCACTCAGCCTGACACACGGACACAGTTTGTACGGTAAACCAACGGCTGGTAGGACGGTCCCACAGACGGCTGCACCTGCACTCCCGGTAGGTGACGGTGATGTCCCTCTTCCTTGCACCTGTGTTGACTGATGGTAGCGGTGGATTCCCTCCGGTTACCCGCTCCCCGGCTGCAATCTGGGCCGGAGGAGCTCTACACTTTGCCCGCAGGCGCTGGCCCTGAGAAACTTGTGCCGTGGCGGTGGCGGTGTCTCTCCAATACGGGTTGGGCTGTTGCCTTCAATCGGGACTTGGTTGTTGGGGGATCTGCGTCCCCGTCACTGACGGATTTGGCAAATCTGGCGACTCCTAGCCTTGCCGGGGTCCGAGAGGCCCCTGCCCTGGTGCTGACTGTCCTTCGGAACACTGCTCCAGACCACCGGGCACACAGCCAACGGGGTCCTTCCAGGAACTTCCAAACGGTCCCCCTCCAGACAGTCACCGCCGTTGCTGACCTTGCTGTTCTGGCCCTCACAAAGCTGGGCCCTTCAGGCTTTCTTTCTCTTCTGTCACTTTACTTGCTTTTTCCTCCTTTTCTACTTTCACTTTCACTCTGTCTAGACTACTCCTCCACTCCTTCCACTTCCTCCTCCCTGACTAGACTCCTCACTCAAGCTCTCCCTGAGCTCTTCTCACTTGCCCTGCCTGGGCTATCTGCCTGGTTACTTCCTGCCTCCAGAGTTGTGAGCTCCTCGATGGGCGGAGCCAACCGCCTGGCCCACCCCCTGGTGTGCATCATCAACCTCTGGAGGAAGGCAACAAGGATTTCTGGTTAGCTGTGATGTGCCTACCTGGAGTGTGGGGTGTGGTGGTGTTGTGACCTGTGTCCCCTGGCTTGCCCAGGGCGACACATATGCAGTACAGACCAAAAGTTTGGACACACCTTCTCATCTCTAGAACAACAGTTAAGAGGAGACTTTGTGCAGCAGGCCTTCATGATAAAATAGCTGCTAGGAAACTACTGCTAAGGACAGGCAATAAGCAGAAGACACTTGTTTGGGCTAAAAAACACAAGGAATGGACATTAGACCAGTGGAAATCTGTGCTTTGGTCTGATGAGTCCAAATTTGAGATCTTTGGATCCAACCACCGTGTCTTTGTAGAAAAGGTGAGCGGATGGACTCTAAATGCCTGGTTCCCACCGTGAAGCATGGAGGAGGAGGTGTGACGGTATGGGGGTGCTTTGCTGGTAACACTGTTGGGGATTTATTCAAAATTGAAGGCATACTGAACCAGCATGGCTACCACAGCATCTTGCAGCGGCATGCTATTCCATCTGGTTTGCGTTTAGTTGGACCATCATTTATTTTTCAACAGGACAATGACCCCAAACACCCCTCCAGACTGTGTAAGGGCTATTTGACTAAGAAAGAAAAAAAGAGGGAAGAGGGCGCTCCTGTGTGTAAGAGTAAACTTTATGCGGTGAATAATGAAACAATTGCACTCACCTATGAGTGTTGTACTACAGGTACAACACTGTCTGTTAGCACTGACAGAGAGATCCAGGTTACCCCTTGGCTGGCCGACACGGATCCTGCTGAGGATGATCACACAGCAGCCTTTGATTTCACGGCTGCTGGTGCTCAGAGCTCCTGCAATCCTCCTGTTTGGGTCAGCGTCTCACTCCTGGATCAGATAAGAGGAATTCCGTTCCCACCAGTAACAGAGCCAGGCTAATCTGATGATTAGTCAATGTAATTAGATCTCCTAAAGGCCCCGTCACACTAAGCAACATCGCTAGCAACATCGCTGCTAACGAACAACTTTTGTGACGTTGCTAGCGATGTTGCTGTGTGTGACATCCAGCAACAACCTGGCCCCTGCTGTGAGGTCGTTGGTTGTTGCTGATTGTCCTGGGCCATTTTTTAGTTGTTGCTGTCCCGCTGTGAAGCACAGATCGCTGTGTGTGACAGCGAGACAGCAACAACTAAATGTGCAGGCAGCAGGAGCCGGCTTCTGCGGAGGCTGGTAACCAATGTAAACATTGGGTAACCAAGAAGCCCTGTCCTTGGTTACCCGATATTTACCTTTGATACCAGCCTCCGCCGCTCTCACTGTCAGTGCCGGCTCCTGCTCTGTGCACATGTAGCTGCAGGACACATCGGGTTAATTAACCCGATGTGTGCTGTAACTAGGAGAGCAGGGAGCCAGTGCTAAGCATTGTGCGCTGCTCCCTGCTCTGTGCACATTTAGCTGCAGCACACATCGGGTAATTAACCCCATGTGTGCTGTACTAGGAGAGCAAGGAGCCAGCGCTCAGTGTGCGCTGCTCCCTGCTCTCTGCACGTGTAGCTGCGTGAGCTGGTAACCAAGGTAAATATCGGGTTGGTTTCCCGATATTTACCTTAGTTACCAAGCGCAGCATCTTCCACGCGGCGCTGGGGGCTGGTCACTGGTTGCTGGTGAGCTCACCAGCAACTCGTGTAGCGACGCTCCAGCGATCCCTGCCAGGTCAGGTTGCTGGTGGGATCGCTGGAGCGTCGCAGTGTGACATCTCACCAGCAACCTCCTAGCAACTTACCAGCGATCCCTATCGTTGTTGGGATCGCTGGTAAGTTGCTTAGTGTGACTGGACCTTAACCCTGGAGCTGCGGCACCCCGTGGACTCCCAAAGGAGAGATAAGGTATTCAAAGAAGAAGAAAAAAGCCATGGTATAAAGGGCGCTGCTCACAAGGGAGAAAGGAGATATAATAATGAAGATTTATTTGAGCTACAACGCGTTTCAGGGATACAATAAAACAATAATTTCTCCCTTCCTCCGGTAGCATAAGAGTTATGACATAAAAATTAAAATAAGATTAAGGATTATGTTGGTATTTCACAATTATTAATATTATCTAGAGCTATACCCTGGAAGTGTAAATTGTATTTTGAAAGAACCAGGAAATAGCAAATGCAAAGTAATGAAATATATGTAGTATAAGTGCATACAGGAAATGTATGGATAATTAGAGATGAATCAATCCTAAAAAGGTTGTTGATTTTTTTTTTTTTTTTTTAAGGATCGATTCATCTCTAATTATTTATGCATTTCCTGTATGTACTTATACTATATATATTTCATTACTTTGCATTTTGCTATTTCCTGGTTCTTCAAAATACAATTTACACTCTATAGCTCTAGATAATATTAATAATTGGGAAATACCAACAATTAATCTTATTTTAATTTTTATGTCATAACTCTTATGCACATTTATTCTAATTGAATTAATATAACCCCCGACCCCAATGATTCATTCCATAATAATCCAGTTCCGACACCCCAGATTGTTTTTTGGAGATCTGAGGGTTAATTACGTATGGGGTAATCAATTCTTAATTGGGACCAACACTGAGGGAGGGTCTGTGCATTATCTTATCCTTTCATTGTATATATATATATATATATATATATATATATATATATATATATATATATATATAGTGTCTGCTACACTTTTATCTTTATGCTACCTGAGGAAGGGGGAAATTATTGTTTTATTGTATCCCTGAAACGCGTTGTAGCTCAAATAAATCTTCATTATTTTATCTCTTATCTTCCTTGTGAGTAGCGCCCTTTATACCGTGGCTTTTTTCTTCTTCTTTGAATGGCTATTTGACTAAGAAGGAGAGTGATGGGATGCTATGCCAGATGACCTGGCCTCCAGAGTCACCAGACCTGAACCCAATTGAGATGGTTTGGGGTGAGTTGGACCGCAGAGTGGAGGCAAAAGGGCCAACAAGTGCTAAGCATTTCTAGGAACTCCTTCATGACTGTTGGAAAACCATTTCCGGTGACTACCTCTTGAAGCTCATCATGTTTTCATTCATAGTTTTGATGTCTTCAATGTGAATCTACAATTATTAGAGTCATGAAAATAAAGAAAACTCTTAGAATGAGGTGTGTCCAAACTTTTGGTCTGTACTGTATATAGTACTGGAGGGGCCTGCACACAGCACTGTGGGGGCTGCACGAAGCATTGTGGGGGGCTGCATACAGCACTGTGGGGGGGCTGCACACAGCACTATGGGGGGCTGCACACAGCACTGTGAGGGGGCTGCATATAGCACTGTGGGGGGGCTGCACATAGCACTGTGGGGGGCTGCACACAGCACTGTGGGGGCTGCACACAGCACTGTAGGTGGGGCTGCATACAGCACTGTGGGTGGGGCTGCACACAGCGCAGTGTGGGGGCTGCACACAGCACTGGAGGGGCTGCACACAGCACTGTGGGGGGTTACACAGCACTGGGGAGTAGGCACACAAACTCATCGCAGGCCCGCAGTTCCAACCACTGACCTAAAGCAACCCACCACCCACGGCGATATTCAGCTCACCGGGCGCCTACCTTTCCCAGCAGGATGCTGCGTCCTCGCCACCTCCTCGTTGCCCACAGCAGCACTGTGATGAGGCGCAGAGCGATGACCTCATCACAGTGCTGTGTGATGACGCACCGCCTCCCTGCTCCACTGCCTCGCTTCTGGGCTAGCCACATGGCTAATTTGCATGCGACGCCCTAGAGGGGCTTCGCCTGCAATTTAGCCATGTGTGTGTGTTGCGGGCGGGGAACAGACCACAGCAGGGGGCTGCTCGAGACGCTCAGATCCAGGGTTGTTGTGGTGGCTTGAGGGGAAGCCGGATCCGGGCCTGAGCACCCATCCGTCTCCTGCAAGTGAAAAAGGGGAAGTTTATATATACAGGGGAGGGTTGTCAGTGACGCCACCCATGGTGTGCGGTGATTGTTGGTGACACCGCCGCTGCCGCTGGAGGTGATGCCCGGGGTCGATGGAGTGGGGCAGCTGGATGTTATTTCCTCCACGGGTAGGGGAGGTATTGTCCTAGGGCCCTAATACAGGTGGGACAGTGCTGCGGAGCGCAATCTGCAGGGTTGGACCGGAGGGTGTTGGTGTTCTCACAGTTTTAAAATAACTTGACACAGAGTCCAGATGGTAAACCAAACTGCTGGCAACCGGTAGCCTCCAGAGGGGTGTGCTCGGATCCCACACCCCGGTACAGCAGAACAGGGGCCTTTCCTCTTGCACTTTAGGTTTGTATCCTTGATTTTGACTACTCCTCTTGGAACAGGGAAGTCCACTCCCGGTGTGTTTGTCCATGGGAGCTGTGACCCGCGAGAACTGGACCCGTGGGATCTTAGCAGGCAATCGTGGAGCCCTATCCTCCTTGTTGGGCTCCCGTCTCGCTCTATCTGGGCCTTCTGTGGGACGAGACCTGAAATCCTGTCCCCGGCTGGTCAATTGGTGAGATGTTTGAAACTGTTCCTCGCCCTAGGGTCCAGGTACCCTGTCTGTGCACGGCCTCCGGACCGGATCCCCACTGTCGGTACCGGCGGGCTACGACCCTGGACCCTGGTCCACTTAAGGTTTCCCACGACCGGATCTCCGTCACCTGTGGCCGTGTCTACCGACTGCAACCTAGTCAGTTGTCCAGTCCTCTGGTAGCCCAGGAGCTCCAACTCCTCACAACCATCACTCTCAACTGTCACTTCTGTCTGTCTGACTGCAACTGGCCAATCCCATAACACCTCAGAACCCTTAGGTGGGCGTTGACATTCACTTGGCCCCGCCCACTGGTGTGTCCCTCTTGTAATGGTGGGTGACTAGGGTTTGCTGGCTGATGTTGTGCACCAGGATGGGGTTTGTGATGGAGAACCAAAGAGGAGGGACTCCTGCACTAGAAGAGGGGTGCCGTCATCTGTGACACCCTGATTTTGTCAGGGCGTCACATGTGCAGTGACTGAAACGACACCGCCGGGCCACTCTGCTGCGGCTGTGACTGGGGCTCTGTGAAGAGGGGAGGCCTGGACTGCCCGGTGCTTAACAAAGCTAAGTAATTACCCCGGGCTTGTCCGGGCCCCCTCTCTTCACCGGGCCCGGTGCACCAGGCACAGTAGTAATGCCCTGATGGCCGCCCTGGTTACCGGTGTCAGTGTAAATGTCCTCTTTATCCTCGCTATCAAGCGACTGGCAGAAGGAACCTGGGCTGAGCTCCAGCTCACAGGCCCCAGGCTCCACAGCAGAAAGGTGAGCTTTGTCTTGTCCCTCCAGCACTGGTGCTTTCCTGCACTCAGTCTGGTCTCAGGGGACGTCCTCCTAGAAAGCTCTCTATGTGTAATGGCTACCTCCTCTTATACCCCATGTGGCACCCATCCCCAATGGTTGGCCTGGTGACTGGGAAGTCCCATGCTACTGGATGGCTGACTCTCCCTGCCCACCCCAGTCCACTCCCCCATGTGGGGAAGGCACCTAACTGCATGTGTAATGTGTCTGGTGTGAGCACTGGCAAGCCACCTGTCACTTACCCCAGATAGATACTGCTCCTTAACTCAGTTGCAGCACCCTGTAGCGACTAGAGCTTCAGGGGCACTACATTTACTTTTATCTAAGTAGTTAAGAAAAATTCAGATGTTTGTCCAAAAAATGAGTAGCGCTTTAGTCACCATTTTCCGTGACCCGTAGCGTTCTCATTTTTCGGGACCTGGGGCTCAGTGGTAGATTATTTTTTTGCGTCTTGAGCTGACATTTGCAATTATACCATTTTTGTGCAGATGCTACATTTTGATCGCCTGTCATTGCATTTAAAAAAATGTTGCGGCGAACAAGAAACCTAATTTTGGTGTTTGGAATTTTTTTTTCTCTCCACGCCTGCTTTGTACAGATCAGATTAATTGATTTTACATTTTAATAGATTTTGGTATTTCTGAATGCGGCGATACCAAATCTGCGTATATTTTTTAACTTTTATTTTCATTGGAGAAAATGAGTGTGATTTGAACTTTTAGGTTTTTTATTTTTTTAAAACTTTTTTTACATTTTTTATTTATTTTACTAGTCCCACGTATAGCTGTAAAATTTTGACAGAGCAATCTAACTGGCAAGCAGGCATGAGTGAATCATGGATCCACCCGCACCTGTTAGCCCCACATGTCTGCTGTTCAAATCAGCAGACATGTGCGGTGAACACTGCCAGCTCACCACAGCAGCCTGCGGTGATTACTGCAACATGACCAATGATGTACTAGTACTGGAAAATCTCTATCACCACTGGATTCATATTAGAATCCGTAAACAAAACAAATATATATATATTTTAATTTTTTTTACTTTAAGGTTGGCTATAATGTCATGCAGTGATTACCGCCAATTATAATGGAACTCCCGGTGAGCACCGCTACTGTGACGCCCTGCCAAAACCAGGTAGTCGCACATAGGCCCCCGCATAACACCTTTCCTTACCCTGGTTACATACAGCCGACCTGAAACCCTAGTCACCCACCTCAGGCCAAGACAGGCACACCAGTGGGCGGGGCCAGGCGGTTAGGGAATGCCCACCTAGGGGTCTAGACAGCCCGGGGCGAGAAAATAGTCAGTTAAGCAGTAGTTCAAGTGGAGAGGAGTGTGGGCTGGAGCTAGGTGTAGCTCCAGCAGAGGAGAAGTCCAAGTTGAACGGTGCCAGGGTCGGAGCCCTGGTACCTTGGCTAGGTGGCAGACGGTGGTCTCCATCAGCAGGAGACGGGAAGACAGTTCGGCAGATCCAAGGAGGACTGGAGCAGGGTTGGAGCCCGCCGGTACCAACACCGGAGACCCGACCGGAAACCGTGCACAGAGGGGGTACTCGGACCCTGAAGCCAGGACCGGAACCAATGGCCTAGCTAATCAACCGATTGAGGGCAGGATTACAGGTCCTGTCCCAACCAAAGTCCCAAAAGCAGACAACCACCCACAGATAGGGATAGGGCAACCGCCAAGGCTCATAGATCCCACGGGCCAGCATCAGCGGGCACGGCTCCTCAGGCACACAGCAGTGTTCTATACCGGGAAGTCCAAAACACACAACCACAACCAGTGCAGAGGAAGAGATGGCGACCACCAGCCTAGGTGGGGGACCAGAGTACAACTGGCCGCGGTGGCCGGCCACCATCGCCTTGGTTTACCAAAAGACTCGTGTGATTCATTTACTTGTGAGTAACCAAACATCTCCTGCTACATCCGGGCGCGCAGGCCCCTGCCATCGCCATCCCCTGCACAGAGACACTGGGCCCCGGGGCAACCATCCCTACCCACGGAGGGGTTAATATCCGACTGCCATTACATCTCCCCCGGGCATCCCACAACAGCAGCGGTGGTGTCCTACTTTACCACATACTGTGGATGGCGTCACAAATCAAATACGGTCAAGACCGTACAACTACGTCCCCCTTTTCATTCGGCGTGTCTGCGTGACCCCCGGGTCTGGAGGATCCCTCGAGCTACGCAGCGGGTCCAGATCCAAGCAGCGCCGGCTGCTGGTATGGGGTCGGCACACTACACATAGAGTACACCAGCAACAAAAAAGAACAGTGGGCCCAGGTGCTATGGAGAGGGGAGTGGGGTCACCTTCTTACACTCACCTGAGGCTGAACCCTTCACTCCCTAATGTACCTATACGGGTCCTCTCCCCTATTGCTGATCACGTGCATAGACCCTTATTTATCCTAAACTCACCTTGAGTAGTGAAGGTCAGCGAGACACTATTCTCACATCTACAATAAGACAACAGAAGGTAGGAAAGACAAACAAGGGAGAAAGACAAAAGAAATAACACTCCGCCAGAAACTTCTTAGCTGCAACTGCAGCGACAGCTCAGCTTTTTTCAGAGACTGGTTCCCTCCAGATGGACAGCATTAGGATGAGCTATAGCCAACCTGGAGTGGAGTGATGAGTGGATATTTATAGCAGGAGAGAATGGCTGCAGCTGAGGTCACAAATACCTGTTAGGATATAATTGAACCTTAACCCCTTCAGTGTCGGTTGGAATTAAATATGCTCCAATTCAGAGTAAATGGCGAGCGGGCACTAAAGCGGATCTGATCCCAGATCGCCCAGAGATCACATCAGGCCAACATTCCTTTAAGTCGCTCTTCTCCTGCCTATGTAAAGTTCATTTTAGTTGACCTGTTAACGATAACCCTTTTAAGGACAAAGTTATTTGAATCACTTTTGTAGTTGTGCTTTTCGAACGTCGTAATGGTTTAAGGCTTATGATAAATTGTATGACACATGGCAGAAACATGGCTGATGTGTGTAACACCTACTCATCCTCCATTCATTACTGCACAGTAAAAAAAAGAAAGCCGGCTCACCAAGGTGATATATCCTCCGATTCTTAGAACAATGCTACTGACATGGACAGAAACAGCTGAGGATACAAGGCTAGATCTGACCTGGAGCTGCAGCCATCCTTGTATTTTTATAATTTATGTGCCATGTTCTTCTATATATTAGTATTGAACACATGAATGTTTGTATTTAATGTTTTAGGATAACTTACATCAAGCAGACAGTCCAGATCCATTGTTGTGTTTTCATGTTTTAACCCTCAAATATTATTTGAAGAGGTGAGTGCACATCGCATTATAATGCATGTGGGTAAATTGGCCGTTAGAAATGCATTTTTCCCTCCAATAAATATTTCAGCTTTGGAAGAAATCAAAGTCTTTTACCAATAGAGCAGAGATTTGGTTATCCTTTTTTCTAAGTTATAATGATGTGAGCTGTATGCTGTTTCTTCTCTTTATTCTCTTAGAACAAAACACACATTATCTATAAAAAGGTAGTGAACAGAAGTGTATGAAAAATCAAACATTTTTGTTCAGAAATTTTTTTTTCCTCATCGGTATGTTCTGTGTATCATGGGTTTCATTTCTTTTCTCTTTATTATATTTACCATGTTGTTAATTAATTTTATTAATTGATAACTTGGCATGTTACTGATGTTTTGTAGTGAAGCGCGAGCGTGCTTGGCACTGCTCGATACTTGACAAAACATCAGGATCAGGGTGCTCGGAGACACTCGTTGCTCGGCCGAGTATCATGGGTGCTCAAGCACTATGCTTAATTAACTACCCCACATGTTTTGCAGCTGCTGGACTGCTAATAAACATGCGCGGATTGCCTGCCATAAACGATAATGCCGTAGCCATGTTGGCTTCTGCCATTACTGTGATTAGTCGGCCACATAGTATGATCGGTGGAGATGAGCGAACCCAAGGTTCGGTGTTCAGACTTTTATTAAAAAACAGAGTTTAAGTTCAGAGTTCGGATGCTTTACGTACGAACACTACTCAAACGAGCATGACTTTAGTCGGGTACGCTCGGTGCTCAGCCCAGTACGAGCCGCTTGTAGTGTGTGAACAGCTCTCACTGAGGGCAAAAAAAGCATAATCAGATGTAGTGTGCCAAAAAAATCCTGCCCACCCTCCCCCGGAACTGATCTGTTTATGGCTGGCTGCATGTGGAAGGAATCATAGAATCATAGAATCACAGAACGGTAGAGTTGGAAGGAACCTCAAGGGCCATCGGGTCCAACCCCCTCCAAGTGCAGGCTTTCCTAAATCATCCCAGCTATATGTTTATTCAGTTTCTGCTTGAAGATTACCATTGATGGAGAGCTCGCTACCTCCCGTGGTCGCCCGTTCCACTCCCTGACTGTCCTCACTGTCAGAATGTTTTTTCTAATGTCTAATCTGAATCTCCTTCCTTTAAGTTTCATCCCATTGCTTCTTCTACTTCCTTGTGCTAATGAGAATAGGGTAGTTCCCTCTGCACTGTGACTACCTTTTAGATATTTGTAGACCGCTATTAAGTCTCCTCTCAGCCTTCTCTTTTTCAAACTAAACATCCATAGTTCTTTTAGCCGGTCTTCATATGACATTGTTTGCAGACCTTCTACCATCTTGGTTGCTCTTCTCTGGACTTGCTCCAATATATCGAAGTCTTTCTTGAATTGGGGAGCCCAGAACTACTCAATCATTGACTTCCATTGGGGTTCAGGTTAAGTTCGGGTCCCAAACCAGAAACCGCCAAACCAAATTTCCACAGGTCCACTCATCTCTAATCATCGAATATTATGTGAAACCCAATGCTCAGCACTCTGTCGTCTAGAAGCAGTTCACAGAGAGTTCATGTAAGAGTGAGATTAGGCCAGGGTTTGTACACTTGTACCCTTTAATACCTTTCATGTGGCTCTAAAAGGTGTTTTTAGCCTCGTTTAATCTAATAAATAATTTAAGAAAATGGTGTGGGGTCCCCCCTATTTTTGGTAATCAGCGAAGGTAAAGCAGACAGCTGGTATTATCACCCTGGGAAATCCCATTGTTATTTGGCCCTTCACAGCCTAAAAATATCAGCCCACAGCCGCCCCAGAATTGGAGCATCCATTCTGGTGCTTTGCCCGGGTCTTTTAGATTGCCCTGGTGCGGTTGCAATTCATGTAACTTTTTGGAGGTTGATGTCAGCTGTGTAATGTCAGTTGGCATCAATTCCAGGGGTTAGTAATGGATAGGCGTCTATCAGACGCCCCCATTACTAACTCAGTAAGTATAAAGATAATAAAACACATACAAATTTTATTTTATTTTAATAAAACACTCCCCGTCTCTTGCCCTGGTTCACCAATTTATTACAAAAAAAGAAAAAGCAATGAAGATCTGAAGAAGTCCACCGAATCCGAAGTAGTCCACAAATGGGAAACTGAAAAACATAAAAAGATGGAGTTAAACAAATAAAAACAAGAGACAGTCCCACATTCAATAATTTATTAGAAGAAAAAGGCCCCACAACTCTGACAAAGTTCATGTCTTTCCCACAATGTATACCAATTCTGTAGCACAACCTATGGAACATCATTCTGAGAATGACGCTTCATTGATCACTCCTGGTCAGGCTGTTCTTTGAAACAAGCTACAGTTTCTTGCCTGTGAATATTTGTACATTACTGCTATTCATAGTCGCTGGAGCTGCATTCGTGAATCTTGGACTACGACAGCACTTTGTGGTAACATTTTTGATAATTGGTGAACAGGGGATAATGTGGAGTAGTCTTTATTCAAATAAACTATTTTGTGTGTCTTTTTTCTTTTCACTTACTGGGTTAATAATGGGGGTGTGTGATAGAGGCCTCTCCACTACTAACCACTGGGCTTGATGCCAGTTGACATTATACAGCTGACATGAATCCCCCGAAAGATATCACCCTAATTGCCACCGCACCAGGGCATTCGGGAAGAGTAGGGCAAAGCACAAGAATTGGCTCCTCTGATGGCTGCTATTCTTAGGCTGGGAAGGGACCTTAGCAGTCTGATAATACCAGCCCGCAGCTGTCTGCTTTACCTAGGCTGATAATCAAAAATGTGGGGGACACCAAGTCATTTTTTTAAATTATTAATTTATTTTGTTTCCAGTAGTAACCTTGAAGTCCAGATGTCTTCGTCATGCTGTTCCTATTCCATTTGAACACTGTTCCCCCTATTTTAGTGATTTTCCAGCCCCCCAGCCTTCCTTGGGGGAGGTTTTCTGGAAAACTGCTTGAGTTCCCCATTGACTTCCATTATACTTGTTACTTGAATTGAGCCTCTCAGAGTGTCCTACCTTCTTGAGTCGAGTAACGAGCACTCAAGCATTTTAGTGCTTGTTCATCACTAATGTTTTGATAACAAAATATGCTTTTTTTAAAAGCAGAAAAGGGGGATGATTCCAATTTTTTTTTAGAGTTCTTAAAACATAAAAGAGTACTAAAAAACTGTTTAATCCCCATAACGGTCTTGAATCTGCACTTGTGCACTGGCAATCAGACTATTTAAAAGCTGCTGTTAGTGACTAATATCTGTTTTTACTAATTCTTTTTTATGAATAATTAATTATGTTATTATTAATAGCAATGATGGAGCATGCCTGTTGCATGCATGGTCACCTAGTGGCATGTACTATTACTTCAAACGAAATTGTATTTGGTCTTTTATTATTTTTTGTAATGAACATACTGTACATGTTACATATGACATATGAATGACACATTAATGCGGTTATCCACTACTTTTACATTGATGGCCTGATCAAATCAGTAGGAGGTGGGTGTGCAGCACCTAGCTGCCACCGCTATTAGAAGACGGGGAGGCTCCAAAGCTGGTCATTTCCGGCCACCAGCTACCGCCGCCGGTACCGAGAACAGCTTATTGGCGCGGGTGCCGGGAGTCGCACCCCGACTGATCAGACACCTGTCCTAAGGGTAAGGCTGCTTTCACACATCCGGTTTTTGCTATGCGGCACAATCCGGCACTTTGCGGGAAAAACGCAACCGTTTTTTTTTGCTGCCGGTTGCATTTTTCCTGCATAGACTTGCGTTCCGTCCGGTTTTTGCCGCATGCGGCAGATTTAGCCGATGCGGCGGCCGGATGGAACGTTGCCTGGCATGTTTTTTTGTGCGGCAAAAAAAAAACGCACCGCGCCGCATCCGGCCAATGCGGCGCTTTTCCCAATGCATCCCTATGGATGCCGGATGCGGCGCGATGCGGCAAAAACCACATCCGGCCACCACATGCGATTATTGCCACTGCGCATGCTCAGTAGCATGCCGCAAGCGGCAAAAAACGGACGGGCCGCATGTAAAAAACGTATGCAAAGGATGCGGTGTTTTCACCGCATCCGTTGCATAGGTTTCACAGCCGGATTGAGCCGCACGGCTCAAACTGGATGTGTGAAAGCAGCCTAAGCCATCAATGTAAAAGTAGTGGACAACCCATGTAACTTTTGGAGTAAGACGCAAAATATGAATCACAATATCAGCACAATATGTAACTTTAACAGCAGAGTAAAGGGGTTTACAACCTTGTTTAGTCTGAGGGCCTCGTTGTCATTCTTTTCAGACTCTACAATAAAACTTAGTATTATCATAATTTTAATTTCTATTTCAGAAATCAATAGCACACCTAAAAATAAGAAACTTTGTAATATATCAGAGAAATTTGCTTCTTCCTCCTTCTGGACTGATCATTTCATTTTAAAGGGAACCTATCAGGTCCCCTATGCCCTCCAACCCACCAGCATTGTTTCCTCTATGCTAAAATTCCTCTGTATAACGCTATTCACTAATATGAATGTGTAAAAAAACGATTTAAAACTACGCTGTTCCTATGCTAATTAGGGCCTTGATTTGTCAATGGGGCATTGTTTGCCCAGACTAGTCGGCCCTCTTTCCATGTAATTATGCCCCTGTGGGCGTGATAACATGATTTGCATGAGGCGGCGTCACTGCGAGCTCCTAGAAATCTCACGCATGCGCATGGCTCATTCCGGCCATTTTATGGTGCCTTTCAAACCTAAGAGAGAGAATAGTTAGCTACCACAGAAAAACTGTTGACATAGTCGATTATAACGTAACTATGCCAAGTTGGTGAAACTGGTTGCTGTCAGTTCTAAATTGATGGCATTACTGGAAATCCTGTGGTTTTAAAGGGAGAAAAGTGTGATGTGTCTTTCAGATGCTGCACAAAGTTTCCCCTTTAAAACAGCTTGAACAGTTCAATTTGTAACCCCAGCCTACTTTGAAGTGTTTATTTGGGAGAGAGCTTGCTGATGCAGCATAACTATCTTATGTCTTGTGGCTGAGGTTAGTCTTGCCATAGTGTAGGACCTGTGACATAAAACTGTCTTCCATAGCCTCGCTTTTGAAGCACAGTTTGGCTTTTCCTCATCCAGTTTTAAAGGGAATCTGTCAGCAGGTTTTTGCTATCTCATCTGAGAGCAGCATAAAGTAGGCATAGAGAGTCTGAATCCAGCAATGTATCACTTAGATCAGGGATCAGGGATACACAACAATTTTTGGTTCAAGAACCACATTGCCATACTGATCCAATCCCAAGAGTCGCAACATTTTTTAAACTAGTTCTCACATGAATACATCACCAGAACCACCATCAGTACATTAAAACATAGCCATAAGCATGTTTTAAATATTTGAGGAGGTTTTGGAGAATTTCTGCTTGGCTTCTGCTCCAAAACAATCAGTATGAACACACACTAATTTAAATTTACCAAATCCTCCTCATAAAAATAATTTGAGATTAAGTTTTAACATAGCCATGAAGCATGTTATGAATTGCTACATGTGTAGAAGATAAGAACCACCATGAGTACATGTATACAGCACCAAGCACAGTGCAGCAATCAATTGTAATGTCAGATCAGGCCTATTTACAATTGTATTGCTTGAACCTACAATTCCCAGTAAGTCCTTAACAATGCTAAGGAGATGGTGGGAGCTGTTGTTTCCCGCCATCATCAGACAGCCAACCATAAGGAACCACAGTATTGATGAAACTGTCAGTATCGCAAATAAACATTTATATCCAGGTACCTCATAGATGATATCTTCCCCGATTGAACCTATTTTTGTCCTTTTTGCCTCAACATAGCACAGATGTCATGATGAGATTTCATGCCTAGAGCTCATCTCTGCAGATTTCTCTCTTCTCTGTCTTTAGCGGCACTTCCATGATTCCCTTAAAAGTATCATTATGTAGGGGGATGCTGAAGTAAATGCAAGGAAACACCACCATCTCCTGGCCAAAAGTAATAAGAGCAGAAGATAATGTCAGTAAACAGGAACTAAACAGTAACACATATGTTTCCTGGAAGGAAGAATTTTGAAGAAACACTGGTTCAGTTGACTTTCTATATTTTGGGACCTTTTCCACAGCCATGACATTGCTTCCTGCACAGATAGAGTATTGAGTGGGGAATTAGGCTGCAATTCAGAGCACGAAGGTGGCTAGCTCATGGAGGATGTTCACAGATCCCTCAATTTGGACTTTCGGCCTTGCGACTAACATTTCCAACCCCGCTAGGGCCTGTACACTGTTAGTGTGCCGCCCCCGTGCCAGCAGCCGACGCTGCTCTGGTCCGAGCCTTCAGGGGAGGGGGCTCGAGGGTCTCGCGGACATGCCGAATAAATGGGGGGGCCATATATGTACGCACTGGGCCGTATTGAGTTCATGACGCCACCCACGGTGTGTGGTGCAGTAGGACACCACCGCTGCTGTGACGGGGCAACCGGGGGAGATGTTGTGCAGCGAATTGTTAACCCCTCCGTGGGCAGGGATGGTGGCCCCGGGACCCGGTTGGAGCGTGCAGGGGATGGCGACCGCAGGGGGTGCTGGTGTACTCACAGTTAGAAACACACACAAGTCTCTGGTAAACCAAGGTGGTGGTGGCCGGTGCCGCGGCCGGTTGCGTTTTGGTCCCCCACCCGGCTGGTGGTCTCCATTCTTTCCTGCACTGCTTTAAGTAGAAATGACTTCCTAGTGTGAAACGTAGGAGACCGCTCCCGGCTGGATGTGGCCTAAGGAGCTGTGCCCGCAGACGCTGGCCTGTGGGATCTATGGGCCTTGGCAGTGACCTCTTATCCCTAATCGGTGGGCTGTTGTCTTCTATGAGGGACTTTGGGTGGGACAGAACCTCTAATCCTGGCCTCAATCGGTTAATTAACCAGCTCCAGTCGATTCTGGCTTCAGGGTCCGAGTACCCCCCATTGTGCTATGGTTTCCAGGTCGGTTCCCCGTGTCAGTACCAGCGGGCTACAACCCTGTCCCGGTCCACCTCGGTTCCACTGAGCCGTTTTCCCGTCTCCTGCTGACGGAGATCACCATCTGCCTCCTAGCCAGTGGCACCAGGGCTCCTACCCTGGTACCTGTCAGTTTACTTCAGGCCTGACACACAGGCCTGACCTCCACTCTCACTGAACTCTCAAGCTTCTCTCTCGTTTTCCCGCCCTGGGCTGTCTAGACCCCTGGGTGGGCGTGCACTAAATGCCTGGCCACGCCCACTGGTGTGTCTATCTGTCCCTAAGGGGGTGACTAGGGTTTAATGGTTGGCTGTGTGTTTCCTAATGAGGGAACGGTGTTGTGCAGGGGCCTATTTGTGACTACCTGGCTTTGCCAGGGCATCACATTAGTATTGATAGATAAATAGATGACAGTAACGAATAGATCCCACTGACGTTTCCCTGCTAGAGGGATTTCGAGTACAATAATGCTGACGGTGACCATTAGTTAGTGGTCAGACTAATACTGTATAAAGAATACTGTGATTGCAGTCTCTGTTCTTGTGCTGCTGATTAATCCACTGTGAAATAATCTGGTTTACTACTGTTACTTCTGCTTTAACAATATCTCACATTTAAAGTGCTAATCCTTGATTTATATAATTTAATAAAATTGTTGTTGGTTCATTTATCTCTGAATCCTCATTCTCTGCACTGTTCCATTCAACCACCTGCTATACTGTCCATAAATAAAAAAACTCACATAAATAATTGCCACTTACTATGCTCAAAATATCCCTCCTTGTAACTGTCCCTCTGTTGAATATGCCCCCCAACATTGCTCCTCTCTATATTGCCCCCCCACACTGCCTCTCTATAATATCCCTCAACACTGCCCCTCTGTATAATATGCCCATCCCCATAATATCTCCCCACTTAGCCCCACTCCACAATATGCCCTCCACACTGTCCGTCTCCATATTGCCCCACACACACTGCCAATCTCCATAATACCTCACACACAGTGCCCCGCTTCATAATACCCCCACCCACTTCACATCGCCATAATATTTCTCCCCCCACATTGCCCATCTCCATAGTGTCCTTTTCAGACTGAGCCACTCCATAATATCATCACCTCACGCTCTCCCCCTTTCCAATATATCCCCTCAAAGTGACCTTTCCATAATATCCCCCCCGTCCCATTGCCCTTTGGGATATTGTGCCCCCTTTCACAATATGCCCCCATAGTGTGTGTGTCTTAGCACTAAAGATAAGCGGTCCTGATCGGCAAAGATCGGAAAATTTTAAAATTGACGATCTTTGGTCAGGTCGGATCAAGATCGGATATCCGATCATTTGCTGCAAAAGTCAGCGATCTTGCCAAGGACCGGTAAATGCTCGGATGGCAAAAACCATCCTCTCCCTGCCCTTCACAGCCATGTCAAATATTGGCATGGCTGTGATTGGCCACTATAAAAAAAAAAAAAAAAGGAAGCCAAAAGGGTTAAAGCAGTACATACTTATCGAGATTCCCCGCAGCTGTAACTACTCCTGCGGCTGTACTTCCGTTTCCGATAATTATCCCTCATCCACATTCACTGCTTTCCCTGTTCACCGGTGTCTCTGATTGGGTACTTTCAGACCCCACCCCAGACAGTGTCTGTAATTGGTTAGAATCACAGACCCTGTCTGCGGCTCTATTGTGGTATGAAATAAATAAATAAAACAATTGGCATAGGGTTCCCAATTCTATTGATACCAGAAAAGATAACGCTACGGCTACAAGCTGCAGTCCCCAGCCATGCGCTTATCTTGGCTGTGTATCAAAATAGAAGTAACTGCATGTGTTTTTTTTATTATCTAAATAAATATTTTTTAAAAAGCGGCATGCGTTCCCCCCTAATTTTGAAACCCAGCCATGATAAAGCCAGACAGCTGGGGGCTGGTATTCTCAGGCTGGGGAGACCCATGGTTATTGAGTTCCCCCAGCCTAAAAAGAGCAGCCTGCAGCCGCCCATGATTGTTGCATCCATTAGATGTGACAATCCCAGAACTTTACCAGGCTCTTCCCCGATTGCCCTGATGTGGTGGCATTTATGGTAACAAGGAGTTCATTGCAGCTCACAGCTGTCACTTAGCCCTATATTAGGAGTGGGAGAAGTCTATGAGACCCCCCTCATTGCTAATCTATAAGTGAAAAGAAATAAACACAAACACCAATAAAATCCTTTATTTGGAATAAAATACAAAAAAACCTCCCTCTTTCACCACTTTATTAACCTCCAAAACACCCAGGTCTGACATAATCCACACAAGGTCCTACAACGATTCCAGGTCTGCTACATCTGAGGTAACAGCCTGCAGTAATAAAACATGTCCACACGCTGTAACTTCAGGCAGAGACTGAGCTCCAGCGATCAGTGGTGACATCACTCAGATTATTTGCGGTCACAGATAGAGGTTCCCATGGCCCTCAACCTCTGAATTCAGTTAACCTAACCTCAGAGGACCTCAAAGAATTCTCACTTAGTCCACAGACCTGCATCTCCTGGCAGAAAACTGTGGTTTTTGCCAAGAGATGCAGATTTGGTGCTAAACTTTTTACAACATATTCCTGCACCCAATCTACACCTCCTGGTGATCAGCGGTGATGTCACTTAGGTGATTTGTGGTCACACCTGGAGGACCAAGGGAACCTCCCACTGTAACCACAAATCACCTGAGTGACATCACCGCTCAGTCTCTGCCTGAACCTCACAGCGGATGGTCATGTTCCATGGCTGCTTGGTTTGACTTCAGATGTACCAGAGCTGGAATCATTGCGGGATCTTGTGTGGATTACGTCAGACCTGCAGGAGTGTTTTAGGGTTAATAAAGTGGTGAAACTGGGTAGTTTTTTGTCTTATTTCATATAAGAAATTTTTCGGTGTTTGTGCTTATTATTTTTCACTTACAGATTAGTATTCGGAGGTCTCATAGACCCTTCCCATTACTAATCTAGGGCTTAGTGGCAGCTGTGCGCTGACATAAACTCCTTATTATCCCAATTGCCACCACACCAGGGCAATTAGGAAGAGCCAGGTAAAGCACCGGTATAGATCTACGAGTTTCGAAGTGTGTCCTCACTTCTTCATCAGGAAAATCCACCGATTGGTGTGAGGACACACTTCGAAAAGTAAAATAAAATCACCTATTCTTCAGTATTTTTGGATTTGTGTTATTCCTACAGCAGCACAGAAATTCCACCTTTATTCAGTTCTTGAGCTATACCGGCTTTTCTGCATGTGGACTCTGCAGCAGCTGATTACATACTTTGATACTGGTTGTGTGTCTCACAGCCACAAAAGGTGAGCATTATTCCATATCACCTTTCATATGTTTATTGGGTAAGACCCTATTGAGCTTTCTATCCTTAGCTTTATTCAGGTAAAGCACCGGGACTGTCTCATCTAATTGATGCGAAAATCCTGGGTGGTAGCAGGCTGCTATTTGCTTGCTTACAGCCACACCCAATACTACAACTACCCATGCCCAATAAGCATTGGTCTCACCAGCCTGATAGTACTAGCCCCAGCTGTCTGGCCTTTTCTTGCCTGGGTATCAAAATTGGGGGGGGACCGCGTGCTGTTTTTTTTTTTAATTATTCATTTAAATAATTAAGACAAAGCCGCACGCAGTTCCTCACTGTCACGTCCCCACAAGAATCCGCTCCTGTGACTTCAGCTTTGATCACCAGGCGACACCATGTTCCTGCTGTGGACTGTGCTGGTAATAGGAGAGGAGTCGATCTCAGTAGCTCTGGTGGGTGCAGGCTCTGCTTATCCACTAAGCTGTGTTTCCCTGTGTCCTCTAGTACCACTGGCTGACTGTAAGTGGCATGTGTCTTTCAGCTGAAGTTACCACCATTCAGCTACAGCCAATGGGAAGACACCACACCTTTCTAATTCCACCTCCTGTCTGCTGGTCACTGCCAGAGATAGTTTTGTATTCCTGCTTTCTGGTCCCCACTTTGTTCTACATAGTGATCCCTGTGTTTTGACCTCTTGCCTGTTCTCTGACTACCCTTTTGCCTGCCATATTTGTATCTTGCTGCCAGATCCGGACTTGACCGCTGCCTGGTTTTCTGACTAAATCCTTGTCTGCCGTTTTTGTCCCTGTTTTGCATCTCCTGGTTTGACTCTATCTGACTACTACTCTTCTCTGGACTGTAGCCTCCCACAGGTAGCGATCTCCGGGGCCCTGCAGTAACCCCAAATCCCTGTATAGGGGTTAAATGGGTTTGGTGTTCTCGGGGTTCTGCTTTGTGATTGGTTTTCCTCTAGCCTGTCCGATACAGCCAGTCTGAGTCTGTGGTTCCAGGCAGGCGTTACACTCCTATTTTGATAAACAGCCAAGATAAGTGCATGGCTTGGGCTGCAGCCTGTAGCCATAGGCTTTATCTGTGCTGGTATCATAATATGGGGGACCCTACGCCAAATGTTTTATTTATTTATTTATTTTTATACCATGCTAGTGACCCGCAGACAGGGCCTGTGATTGGTTGTAGTCAGATGCTGTCACACAGGCTGGGGGCGCGTCTGACTGCAACCAATCACAGACACCAGAACGGCAAGTGGACGGGGAAAGCAGTGCATATGAATGAGCAATAGTTCGTGGCCGCAAAAGCGACCTGGAAGTAGTTACAGCCACATTGGATTCTTAGTAAGTATGAAGCTCTTTTCCTATCCCTTTATCCCTTCTAACACCATTTTTAATCACCGGATTCTGGCCCGATAGACTTATATAGAGACTGGCATCCGGCCAGAAAACCAACTGGGATTTTTTTTTTTAAAGGGAACCTGTCATCAGAAATTTCGCCCAAAAGCTAAAAGATTCCCCCTCTGCAGCTCCTGGGCTGCATTCTAGGAAGGTCCCTGTTATTATTGTGCCCCATGTGAGACCAAAATAAAGCCTTTATAAAGTTCTACCTTTTTGTATGCAGCTTCTGTAAATCTGACACGGGGGCGGGCTCTCTGCCGTCCGTTATTCTGCCTCCTGGTCCTGTATGCCGCCCCCATCGCTCCTTTCCATATCTGATGCACCGCCCACTGCTCCATCCATCCCCGCGCATGCCCAGTGCCAGTCTCACGGGACTGAGCAGTGTGACCGCTGGTGACGTGTGCGCAGGCAAGTGATGATGGGCGGGACTGTGACTGTTATCAGCAAGTACCCGCCCATAATCTCGTGAGCGCGCAAACCTCTCCAGCGGTCACACTGTGCTCAGAGTAGATGCTAGACTGTATGGGCTGCTTCCAGGGATGACGTTCCTTTGTCATGTGATAGGGTCGTGTTCGAAATACTATCACATGACAAAGGGACGTCATCCCTGGAAGCAGCCCATACAGTCTAGCATCTACACTGAGCTCAGTGTGACCGATGGAGAGGTTTGCGCGCTCACGAGATTATGGGCGGGTACTTGCTGATAACAGTCACAGTCCCGCCCATAATCACTTGCCTGCGCACACGTCACCAGCGGTCACACTGCTCAGTCCTGTAAGACTGGCACTGGGCATGCGCGGGGATGGCTGGAGCAGTGGGCGGTGCATCAGATATGGAAAGGAGCGATGGGGGCGGCATACAGGACCAGGAGGCAGAATAACGGACGGCAGAGAGCCCGCCCCCGTGTCAGATTTACAGAAGCTGCATACAAAAAGGTAGAACTTTATAAAGGCTTTATTTTGGTCTCACATGGGGCACAATAATAACAGGGACCTTCCTAGAATGCAGCCCAGGAGCTGCAGAGGGGGAATCTTTTAGCTTTTGGGCGAAATTTCTGATGACAGGTTCCCTTTAACCCAGTTAGACCTGCCGGTCCAAGTTATCTGTGAGTCCACTCATCACTAATCTTCAGATATTTCTTGGCCCAGTCTTGACATTTCCACTTCTGTGTCTTGCTCAGTGGTGGTTTCAGCCTCCTTACCTCGGTCGTGTCTCTGAGCATTGAACACCTCGTACTTCTCAGCCTCCAGTGAGGTTGCAGTTCTGGAATATGACAGCACTGGAGGATAATGGCTTCCTAGTCGCTTCATGGTTGATTCTTCTCAAATCTTTGCCATTTAATGTGTGTCTTTTTTTCTCAACATGCTTTTTGCAACCCTGTTGACTATTTGCAACAAAACTTTGGTTCTGCGATTATGCCTTAATGTCTTGGCAAATTCGAGTTCTGCATCGCTCTTATCCTTCAGTTAGTCACCCAAAATACATACACTATTAGGGGTAAGAACCAGAGTCAGAATCAGCAATCAGCGTTTTAGGGTCCAACTATGGTGTGACATGTTTCTACGGAAAGCATACCTCCAGATGATTTTTGGGGAAAAAAAGAGGCGGCAACTGAAAAGTGCAACAACAACTAAAAGGATATATTATATTTTTACCAGTTGTAGCATTATACATTCATTTAAATTTAAAAAATCAATAAATATATAATAGCAATAATAATAATAACAACAACAACTCTTTAACATATGAAGGTTTCATTGGTTTCTAAAGTCTACTGAGCCCCACGGATATATGGTCTTACAGTGTAATTGGGTCAAGCATGAAAATGATTATACATTTTGGCTCGGTATGGTCAAAACAAATTAGGCCAGTGGTTGCTGTGAATGACACAAAATTGAATTAGACACAGTAAATTTATTTTTTAGGTAACTCTGAGGCAAAATGACAGCTAAACTTAGTAACACTACAGGGCACCACTGCAAAACCTGGTTCTAAAGGGTGTTCCCTATAGGGATAATTAGCTTAGAGAAAAGCCCATGTTAAATGTACATACACATGAAATGTAAAGTGTGTGTGTATAAATATATATGTGTATATATATATATATATATATATATATATATATATATATATATATATATATATATATAAATATATATATATATATATATATATATGAAAAGTTTAATAGCCCTCTTTTGTCTTTTTGTCTTTTTGTCTTTGTCCACCCCTATGTGTGTATAATATATATATATATATATATATATATATATATATACATAGAGAGAGAGAGAGAGTAGGGATCTTGACTCAGTTGCACTTTTAAGTAGGCACAGCGAGCAATTTAAATAAAGCGTCCAGGCTGCCTTATTTAAGCGGTGGCTCACCACTCTACAATAGTAACCTGCCTTGTTCAGCCAATTCTGCCTCTGAGCAGCGCTATTCCCCATGAAGTGACATCACCCCCCTCCTCCCTGGCTCCGTGACCTCTGAGATCAGGTGATGTCATGTCAACTTCCTGCAGTTTCAGCTGGAGGTTCCCATGGTACCTCACCTGTGACCACAGGTAACCTGACCTCAAATGACCTAATTGAACTCAGTGACCTCACCTCTGGTGAACTGAGTTCACAGACCTGCATTTCCTGGCAGAAAACCACCCCAATCAGGGTCAAAATTGTTTTTGTGTGTTTTTTTGCCAAGAGATGCAGATTTGGTATGAAAGTTATACAATATAATCCTGCACCAAATCTGCATCTCCTGGCAAGAAATCAATGATGCATCAAAATCGCCAGAAGATGTAGGTTTGGTGGATGCCTGCAGCACGATCACTGAAGCTTCTGACTGTGCAGCTCTGTAAGCTACACTATACTGCAGTGATCAACCATTGCAGTACAGTGCAGCTGTGATCAGAGCTGTGAAAGGTAATGTCTCATGTAGGGACTAAGTATAAAGGTTTTTTAAAAAGTTTTAAAAAAGTAAAAATATTAAAAGATAGTCAGAAAATAAAAAGCAAAAGCAATAAAAAAATATTCCGAAAAATACTTATATTTGTGTAAAAAAAGAAAGTACATATATTTGATAACATCGCTTCCATAAAAACCTGATCTATAAAACTGTCAAACTAGTTAACTCCGACCTTCAGTGAACAACTAAAAAAAAAAAATAAAAAAACATAGCAAAAGCTATGTCTTTTCATCATACAGCTGACAAAAAAAGTAGAATATAACATAATTATAAAGTCATATATAAAAATTGTACCTCTGAAAACATCATATTGTCCCACAAAAAAAACAAGCCAACATAAAGCTCCATCATCAATAAAAAAAAGCTAAAGCTCTCAGTATACAGCAATGCAATGTGTTTTTTTTCTATAAAATAGGTTTTATGGTGTAAAAGTGGCAACACATAAAAAAATTATATTATTATACTATATGTGATATCGCTGTAATCGTACTGATACTAATAAAGCTGTCTTATCACTTCTACAGAATGTTGAAAGGCGTAAAAAAAATTCCTGAGTTGCTGGTTTTTTTTATTCTGCATCACAAAAAGTGGAATAAAAAGCAATCTAAAAATATTATGTGGCCCAAAATGGTACCAATAAAAACTCTAACTCATCACATAAAAAAACCCCTCATATTACTCTGTTGGCAGAAAAATAACTATAGCCTTCAAAATTCAGTGTTGTAAAAAACCTTTATTGTATAAAAAAACACATTTTTAGTGTGATAGTAGCCAAAATAAAAAAAAGCTATATAAATCTGGTATCACTGTAATTATACTGACCAGAGGAATAAAGCTGCCCTATCACTTATACCTCAAGGTGAAAGACGTAAAAAATAAATAAAATAAAGCCAGTTCAACTGCTATTGATTTGTTTATCCTGTCTCTCAAAGATCGCAGTATGGCGTGGCTCACATTTATCCTGCGCTGTATGCTGAGCGCTTACACTGGGGATTACGTGTGAAAATCATGATTCAAACAAACTTCCCAATTAAAAGTTTACTGTAATGAGGCAGAGGGAGTCACTTTGACCTCACCTCTGGCCTGTGGTGTGGTAGTGTCCATCTTTATATGCACCCTTATTAGGGTAACAACGCATGTCAATAGTTTTTGCCATTTGGGTTTTTGACCAAAGTTCTGCAATAAAAAGGCTGCAGTTTGAACTGCATAGTGCGGTCTAGAAACCCAAATTCCCAAAGACTTTGCTTGAAAAGCAGAACACATCCATTTTGGCATTAAACGCTGCAGTTGAAAAAGCAGGTAAAAAGCAGGTAAAAAGCAAAGTGCGTTCTTACCCTTAGAAGTGCACAAAAGTTGAGTAATCAACAGCTTTTTTCATCTTTACAAAGACGGACACCACTGAACAAGGGCCAGAGTTCGGAGTAACTCGGATGCCTCATTAGTGAATGGATCCTTCGGGGGTTTCACCTGAATCCTGTATTTTGGAGATGTAGATGGAACCTCTAATGTAAGGATAGAGCACAAAATAAATGAGGACTGATCCAAAATCTTACATACCTAAAAATAGCATTCAATTCAACCCACAAAAACACAAGTCCCCACTCAGATCTGTCCTCTGTTAATGGAAATATAGTGGGCTTTCAAATTACTGGTAACACAAAGGCTATGGAAAAACGCTATGACTCTCTCCCCCCCCTCAAAAAAGAAAATCGGCAAAATCTGCACTCCATAAATCACATGCCTCCCTCCCTTCTGAGCCCCACAATGTGCCTAAACCACAATTAGCATCCACATGTTTGGCATTGTTGTAGTGAGAAAGCTTGTTTAATTTAAGGGGTGCAGGTCTCCAGAAGCTTGAGCTGAGCACATTGTACAAGCACTACAATGTACTGGGCACAACAAGGGTTAATTCTGCAACATTCACTGTGTTTGACCTCATGGATGTTTTCCAGAGACTAAATTGTCACTACACCTATAGATGAACTCCCATAGAGATGTACTTTCCAAAATTTGGTCACTTGAGGTTTTTTTTTCTGTTCTAGCACGTAAGAGCTTTGCAAATGGAGTCTGCAAACTATTCTAGGAGACTCTGTGCTCCAAAAATCAAATGGCGCTCCTTCAATTCCCAGCCTTGTAGTGCGGACAGACAGTATGGTACAGTCACATTTAGGGTATTGCCATATTCAGGAGAATTTGTGTAACACATTATAGGGCCTTTTTTTACACATTTCCTTTGTGAAAATTGGAAATCTGGTGTTAATCCTTTTTTGTGGGAAAAATTTAACTTTTTTTATTTATTGCCCAATAGTAAAAAAAATTGAAACACACCAATAGTAGCTCTGTCCTCACCTATTGTACCATCACCCATCCCCTGTAGACTGTGAGCCCTCGCGGGCAGGGTCTTCTCTCCTCCTATACCAGTCTGTTTTGTACTGTTAATGATTGTTGTACGTATACCCTCTTTAACTTTTAAAGCGCCATGGAATAAATGGCGCTATAATAATAAATAATAATAATAATAGTGTCAATATACTCTATGTATCCCTGAATTAATTAATTGAGGAGTACAGTTTGTAAAATGAAGTTACTTGTGGGGGGGGGGGGGGGATATCTGCTGTTATGGCATATCAGGGATTCTGCCAATGTGACATGGTACCTGCAAACCATTCCAACTGAATTTGCACTCATATATGGAGCTCCTTTTGTTTTTCACTTTGTGCTGTGAATCAAAAGTAGTTTTTGACCACATATGGGGTACTTGCACACTCAGGAGAAATTGCACAACAAATTGTATGGTCTATAATCTCCTGTCACACTAGTGAATTTGAAAAATTTAGGATAACAGCAACATTTTTGAGGTTAAAAATGTATGTTTTCGTTTTTATGGCTCAACGTTATAAAATTCTGTGAAGCACCTTGTAGTTGAAAGTGTTCACCAAACATCTAGACAAATTCCTTGAGGGGTCTAGTTTCAAAAATAGGGTCACTTGTGGGGGAGCTCCACTGTTTAGGCACATCAGGGGCTCTCCAAATGCAACATGGTGTCCGCTAACAATTCCAGCTAATTTTACATTCAAAAAGTCAAATGGAGCTCCTTCCCTTCCAAATCCTGCTGTGATCCCAAGGAGGACTCAGGAGAAATTGCACAATAAATTGTGTGGTGTATTTTCTCTTGTTGCTCTTGTGAAAATGCAAAATTTTAAGCTGAAGTAACATTTTTGTGTGAAATAGTAAAATTTTCATCTTTTCCTTTCAAATTTCTTTAGTTCCTGTAAAGGACCTAAAGGGTTTATAAACTTCTTGGGTGTGATTTTGAGTACTTTGATGGGTGCAGATTTTAGAATGGTTTCAATTTCGGGTATTTTCTGTCACCTAGGCCTAGCGGGGCTATAGTAATAGGAGCATTAAGAGGGCTTATTTACGGGCGAAGAATACCCCTCGATCCACTCTATTATACAGTGATGTGGCCAAATCCGGCAATTCCTCAGATCCTGGCCAGGTCTGCTTCATTTCCACTTATAATCATGAGTGGTCCAATATGCGATCTATCCTGAGCAGGCACTGGAATGTTATCCTCTCTGATTCCACCCTACGTGACCTTTTACCCAAAAGCCCCCTAATGATGCCCCGCAGGTCATGTAATTTACGTGACATGCTCGTACGGAGCCATTATGTTCCACATCGTCCTCCCACCTTTCTGGATCTTGGTACGCCCCTTAGGGGCTGTTTCCCTTGTGGCCATTGTCTGGCCTGCAGCAATGTCCTTCGCACTTCCTCCTTCACCTCTGCTGACGGCCTGCGCAGTTTTGATATTCGCCACTATGTGTGTTGCGGCACCAGCAATTTGGTATATTATGCCACATGCGGGTGCCGTATGATATATGTGGGTCTTACTAGCAGAGAGCTGTGCAGGCATGTGAGGGAGCATGTGAGGGACATTGCTGCGGCCCGCACAGCAGTTGACATTTCCACCTTAAAAACCCTTCCTCGCTATTTTTATGCCTTCCATGACTGTGACCGGACGTCCCTGAAAATCAGGGGCATCAATGTCATTCATGGGGGGGCCAGGGGTGAAAATGTACGTAAAATATTAGCCCAGCGTGAAACACGCTGGATCTATATGCTGCGAAGAATGTCCCCTAAGGGACTCAATGAACATCTGAGTTTTGCGCCCTTCTTAAGATGAGCGCCTTTTCTTTTTATCCCCCTGGTTTTTTGTGCCTTGCTTTTAATTCTGTTTTCGTTTATTTTAAATCTTAGATACATTCACTTTCCTCCCTTTTGCTGCTGGCACTCTGGAATCTATACCTTGTCGGCATCGGCTGACACAGATGGACATACCATCTCTTCATCATATCCTCATATGACACATCTGGGATGGTTTTGGAAGCGACTATTGAAAATCCGTGAAGTTTTATTTGATATGCGGTCTTCCATGTGTGTTTACGTTGCTCTGTTTACTTTGGCTGTGTCCCATGTGTTCGCTCCCGCTCCTCCTCTCCCTTTGTCGTGCGCGGCTGCATCATTCACTTACTGGCCCGGCGCCGTTGGCATCATGATCGCCTGCGCACATGCGTGGACTTTGGGTGGCGCGTCCCCGCTTTTCACGCATGCACGCTACCATTTGGGGCGTTGACTGCTGACGGCGGCGGTGAACCAATTGCGACAGGTGGACCCGCGCTGACGTCGTGGGGGGCGGAGCAGCTGGAACGACCGAGCGCCATATTTAAAAGCACACTTCTGCTATAGGATGTTCCACCTTCTCCCCCTGATGAAATAATCTGACTACCGTGATCGTGAAACGTATACATCGGGGCCCTTCTTCAGGGAGACCTCTCTGCTCTTTTCTACCCGATTGTTACTATACCTATGGGTATGCCTTTCCATATTATTGGATTTGTTCTTTACAACTGCAGGTCCTTTTGGCTGCTTTAAGGGGGCTTTACACGCTATGATTTCGCTACAGCGATCTCGTTGGGGTCACGGATTTTGTGACGCACATCCGGCCGCTGTAGCGATGTCGTAGCGTGTGACTCCTAGGAGCGATTTTGAATCGTTGCAAAAACGTCCAAAATCGCTCCTCGTTGACATGGGGGTCCACTCCCAATTATCGCTGCTGTCGCAGGGGCGATGTTGTTCCTCGTTCCTGCGGCAGCACACATCGCTGTGTGTGACGCCGCAGGAACGAGGATCATCTCCTTACCTGCCTCCAGCCACAATGCGGAAGGAAGGAGGTGGGCGGGATGTTACGTCCCGCTCATCTCCGCTCCTCCGCTTTCATTGGGCGGTCTCTTAGTGACGTCGCTGTGACGCCGGATGGACCGCCCCCTTCGAAAGGAGGCGGTACGCCGGTCACAGCGACGTCGCTATGCAGGTAAGTATGTGTGACGGGGGTGCCGGATTTTGTGCGTGACGGGCAGCGATATGCCCGTTTCGCACAAACGATGGGGGTGGGTCGCATGCTAGCGATATCGGGCCGGATATCGCAGCATGTAAAGCCACCCTTAGCCATGTGTCATGTCTACACTTAAGCAATCATTGTTCTTTATATATCTTATTGGGCATTTGTTGGTACCTTTGCCGGATTAATGCCATATTTTCAAACATAAACATGTTTTGCACATACAGTGCTGTTCGGCCATTCTATGAGCAATCATCATTTATTATACATTTAATCTAGCATTGGCCTGCACTACTTTCTGTGTTAATCGGCACATTGTGACATGTTTGTAACATATAGTGCTTTCCTGCAATTTATGAAGTGATTGCTGTTAGTGTATATTCAATCTGGCATTGGTCTGCACTGCTTCCTCTGTAAACTGTTTTAATTATGATGTTTTGCATTTGTAGTGCTCTCCTGTCACTCTTTCAATGATTATTGTGTATTGCATATTTAATTCTGACACTGGTTTGCACTACTTTTTCTGTTAACACTTTACTTGCAATACTATCATGTTCATGATTCTTGTATATAGAGTGCTCCCTTGCCATAAAATATTATGATTTACAGCCTTTAGGTTCCAGCTTGCTAGTCTTATCCTCTATTTATAGCACAATTTGTATTTTTCTACATAATATCTACACAATCGGTGTAGTTTGCTGCTGATTTTATCCGTGCCAGCTGTGCTTAATAAATTACTATTTGCACATTACGCTTTTTTGTCCTCCTGTTTTGCCATGTTTTGAGTGTGCTATGCAAGTACCATGTTTTGGCCATCCTGCTTTTTCACCATTTGGGAATTTCTTGTTCTATCAGGCTATGTGCGCACGTTGCGTTTTTACCCGCGTTTCCACTGCGTTTTTAGCAGCTGCGGTTTTTTTTGTGCCAAAACGCATGCGTTTTGGTTTTCCAGCAAAGTCTATGGGAAAAGATGAATTTCTCTCCGCACTTTGCTTTTTTTTCTGCAGCGTTTAATTTGCATATTTTTGGTCAAAAACCATGCAGAAAAAGAAGCAGCATGCCCATTGTTTTTGCCATTCCTGCAGCGTTTTGTTAACATTGCAGTCAATGAGAAATGGCAAAAACCAAGATTCTTCAATTTTCCTGCGTTTTACCTGATTTTTAGGTGCAGAAAACATGCGTTTTAGACAAATAAAACGCATGCTTTTCTAACATTAAATTAATGGAATTATATGTCCCTTTACACACACACATAATCCGACAAATAAATTAAAGAAAATTATGGTTTTTTTTTCTATTTTTGGAATTAATATGATAAAACCGCTATATTTTCAAGAAATATAACTATTTTCTTTAATAATTCTAAAATTATCTATGTTTTGCTTTTTTTTTCATTCTGTTTGACTATTTAATCTTTATTTAGCAGTGTCTTGATGTTCAAAACGCATCTGTGAAAACGCATGTGGAAATGCATGGAAAAAGAGCTAAAAACGCATCAAAAACGCGGTAAATACGCATGCGTTTTTAGTGCTAAAAAATGGTCAAAAGCCATTTTGTCAAAAACCAAGGGCTTAAAAACGCGCAGAATAAACTGCAGGCACTACAACGCAATGTGCGCACATAGCCTCAATGTCAACTGTGATGTGGTCCCTAAAAAATGGTTTTGTAAATTTTGTTGGAAAAATGAGAATTTGTTGATAACTTTGAACCCTTCTAACTGCCTAACAAAAAATGTTGATAAATAAAATTGTACTGATGTAAAGTAGACATGTGGGAAATGTTTTTTTATTAACTATTTTGTGTGATATAACTCTCTGGTTTAAATGTATAGAAATGTAAAAGTTTGAAAATAGCAAAATTTTCAATATTTGCTCCAAATTTCTGATTTTGTTCACAAAAAACGGAAAAAATATCATCCTAAATTTACCACTATCATGAACTCCAATATGTCATGAATAGGGATTGGTGGACCCAGACTGCAAAAGTCCGGATTTTCTCAGTTGCAAAGGTGTCCAGGTTATGGACTCGGGCCCAGGATTCCGGGTATTTTATCCAGATCTGACACTTGAGAAATTAAAAAAAATAAAGGAAAAATAAAGAAAATAAGAATGAAATGAGCGCTTCATACTTATACTTCATACTTCATACTACAAATACTACGTTTTTTTATCTCTTTCTCTCTCTCTCTCATCGTGGAGGGGTGAGAGGGAGTAATAAAGATGGAGTCCCTAAGTGTGTCAGTGTATTTGTTTCTAATAAAGTATTTTTTCTCTGTGTGGTGTCTTTTTTTTAACCCTTTATTGGAGATTCTTAATGGCCGGGTCAATCTTGGCCTGACATTAAGAATCTCGGGCTTTATACCAGCTGGTAAAACAAAGCTGGTATTAACCCCTTATTACCAGGGCTGCTGGAAGAGTCGGATACAGCGCCAGAAGATGGGACTTCTATGAAAGCGCCATTTTCTGTGTTGGCTGCGGACTGCAATTTGCAGCGGGGACCCCCGAAAACTTGGGCCACCCTGCATTGCGGATTCCAATCCCCAGCTGCCTAGTTGTACCTGGCTGGACACAAAAATTGGGTGAAGCCCACGTCGTTTTTTTTTAATTATTTCAAGAAATTCATGAAATAATTAAAAAAAAGGGCCTCCCTATATTTTTTGCTCCCAGCCAGGTACAAATAGGCAGCTGGGGGTTGGGGGCAGCCCGTAGATGCCTGCTGTACCTGGCTAGCATAAAAAAATATGGCGGAGCCCACGTAATTTATTTTTTTTGTTTTAGTTTTTGGGCAAAAAACTTTAAGAAAAAAAGGGCTTCCCTGTATTTTCCATTGCCAGTGAAGGTAACACCAAGCAGTGAGGGTTACTAGCCACTAGCTACTTGGGTTACTCTTAAGAATAGAAAATGCAGCTGGAGCCCATGCATTTTTTTTTACCCCTAACCCTAGAGTTAGGGTAACGTGTTTGGGATTTTTTTTTTTAATGAATTTAAAAAACAAACTCAACATGGGCTTTGCCTATCAAGCACACGAGAATTTTACTGCTCACTCACCCCTACTCCTGACCACACAGCCAGCAGAACAAGTAATCAGATCAGCTGACTCCAATGTCGGCCGATTACTTGATCTGTGTCCTGCTGCATCCATCGCAGCATGTGCGGGCTGTGAGGTCAGCTGAGTTCGGTCGGCACTGAAGTCTGCTGATCTGAACTCAGCTGACCTCACAGCCTTCACACGCTGCAATGGATGCAGCGGGACACAACACAAGTAATCGGCCAACACTAGAGTCAGCTGATCTGAACTCAGCTGACCTCCTGACCACACAGCCCGCACACGGTGACATGTGATCAGCAGCAGGCAGTGACTACTGTTAACCTGCATCCATTGCAGCATGTGCGGGCTGTGAGATCAGGAATTCCGCTGACTCCCGATCAGCTGACTCCAGTGCCAGCCGATAAATTCTGTGTCCCGCTGCATCCAGGATCCGGTAAAATAACAATTGTGGTTGCATGTGTTGCCCTTTGAAAACACAGGATCCGGTTTTGCGGCAAAAAAATCATTTCATGCCACAGTAAAAAAACATAGTTTGAAACCAGCCTTACTGAGGCTCCGCCATGGCTGTAAACTGCTCCCGTGCAGCTGTACGCTGCTCCTGCGGCTTCCCTAGGCTATTCATCATTGCTCATTCATATGCACTGCTTTCCCCACCCACCGGCCATCCTAGCATCTGTGATTGATTGCAGTCAGACATGTCCCCAGCCTGTGTGACAGTGTTTGACTTCCTGGGGAGGTACAGATACTTTTCCATCATGGATTATTGCCCCTTTTTTTTTCTAGCACGTGCAATTGTTTACAACTATGGCTGCTCTGGTAGCTCATAGATCAATATCTCCCCTTTATGTACCATTGTCCCCCCTCTGCGCTATGTATGTGGTGCTCACATGCTAACTTGCTTTGCACGCTCATCTGTTTACCTTTATGGCCGCGTCATCAGCCTACAATGACGATGAGTGGGTGTGTATACTTGGTCCTTCCCCTTCTCTGCAGCATGGCAGAATCATCCACTCAGCACAGACGCACCTCCTTCATGCGCTGTCTGGCCCCCCTGCGGCTTAGACTCGGGCGCACCCCTGGACTGAACGTGGGGATGAAGTCACTTCCTTCTCACGTTCATGTCTCACGGGCTCGGCGTGTCCTGCCGCTGGTGGGCGTGGCAACATGACGTTGTGCGCGCCGATTTGCTCATGGGCTCCCTCACCTCCCTATATAAATCCATCAGTTATCACTCTTAGCCACGCCTCCTAACGAAGCCTTCTGGTGAAACGCGCTTCCAGGCCCCGCCCCCATGCCTGGACTGCCTTACTCTCCCTGCTTAGATATGACGCAAGATAATATACCTTAGGTTATACATGCTGGCTTCCATTGAGGGATCATTTATGAGATCTTACAGATCTCCTCACTATTTATTCCTCATTATCTTTCCCTCTGTGGTGGTTTTTGGGCTACTTTATCTCTGAGGATATATCTCATATTTATAGTGTAGACTGTTAGCAGGTGTTACTGCCATCTTGTGGCTAGTCCAGGTATCGTTGTGGGTTGTTTTCTGTGCAGGTTCTTTCATCTCTGCCGGCTACCTGCTACCACTGTGCACCTTGTATCACCTTGTATTTAATAAATATACTTTTGTATTTAACATTAATATTTCTTGTGGTCCTTTTCTCTGTACCCCCTCTTTTTCCAAACCTTCTATTTTTTTACTGGAGTTACACCTTTTAGGTTTTAGTGACTACTGTTAACCTGCATCCATTGTAGCATGTGCGGGCTGTGAGATCAGGAGTTCAGCTGACTCCCGATCAGCTGACTCCAGTGCCGGCCGATAAATTCTGTGTCCCGCTGCATCCAGGAAAATAATAATTGTGGTTGCATCTGTTGCCCTTTGAAAACACAGGATCCGGTTTTGTGGCAAAAAATCATTTCATGCCACAGTTAAAAAAACATAGTTTGAAACCAGCCTTACTGAGGCTCCGTCATGTTTGTAAACTGCTCCCGTGCAGCTGTACGCTGCTCCTGGCTTCCCTGGGCTATTCATCATTGCTCATTTATATACACTGCTTTACCCGCCCACCGGCCATCCTAGCATCTGTGATTGATTGCAGTCAGACATGTCCTCAGCTTGTGTGACAGCGTTTTATTGCAACCACTCACAGGCCCTGTCTGCAGCTCAGAATCATGGTATAAAAATAAATAAATAAAATAATTACTATTTAAATAAATAATTTAAAAAAACAGCGTACAGTCCCCCCCCAATTTTGATACCCAGCCATGATAAAGCCGAGCAGCTGGCGCTGGTATTCTGGGGAGGACTATGATTATTAGGCTCCCCAGCTTAAAAATAGCAAGCTGTAGCTGCCCGAGATTGTCATATCCATTAGATGCGATAAGCTGGGCTCTTTACCATGGTCTCTTCCTGATTGCACTGGTGCGGTGGCAATCAGGGTAATGAGTGTTAATAACAGCCCACAGCTGCTACTAAGTCCTAGATTAGGCATCAATGACCCCCCCATCACTAATCTGTAAGTGAAAGTAAATAAACACAAACACCTAAAAAATGCTTCATTTGAAAAAAAATACAAAAAGCGCCCTTATTCGCCACTTTATTAACCCAAACACACACCTGCAGTTCTAGCGTAATCCACATGAGGTCCCACGATGGTCCTGGCTCTGCTACATCCGAGCCTGGAGAGACCGAAATCACGTCCAATCTCTCCAGGCTCCGGAAAAGCTCTGACAAGAAGGACCCAGCTGGCAGCAGTGACGTCACTCAGTTCACCAGATGTCATACCCAGATTCTCATGGTATGACCTCTGGTGACCTGAAGCACTTTGGCTTAAAGTACAAGGCCGTGTCCCATTCTTTGCCAGCCCTTTAACACTGACAGTGCCGGCCAGGGGTCGGGGAGTGCAGACGCTGGCAGAGGGATGTGGGCCAGCCGTGTTCAACAGTGGCGTCACTCGGGTAAGGAGGAGCATGGGAACTTTTCTGCTCTGACCGCAACTTACCTGAGTGACGTCACAGCTGATTGCAGCTCATACTCTGCCTGGAGTTACAAAGAAGAAAGGAATTTCCAGCAATTCCAGCAACCAGGTTCCAGAATTTTTTAAAAAACGAATTTCTTTATTCCAAAATGATTAAAAGGTCATTCTATATGTATAAAAACAAGTGGCAATTATCAAACAGGTACGCGTTTCGGAGGATCACCTCCTTAGTCTGAGACTCTCCAAATCTGCATCTCTTGGCAAAAAAACGGCGGATTTCTGCCAGGAGATGCAGGTCTGTGAACTCAGTAACCTCAACTGAGGTCAGGTTACCTGCGATCACAGGTGAAGGACCATGGGAACCTCCATCTGTGATCGCAAATGACCTGAGTGACATCACTGCTCATTGCGCAGCTCATTCCTTCTCTGCACTCACAGCGGGCAATCATGTTCTATGGCCGCTCTCTGTGACTTGGATATAGCAGAGCTGAATTCTGGCACTTTACCTCCTCATCCTGATTGCCCTGAATCGGCGGCATTCAGAGAAATATAAGTAGTTATGACATGCCATGAAGCCCTGGATTAGTAATGGGGAGGTGTCTATGAGAACCACCCATTGCTAATCTTGTAAGTAAAAATAAATAAACACAAAGCAGAAAGAAAAATCCTTTATTTAAAAACAACAACAAAACACCCTCTTTCTCTTATTTATTAAACTCCAAAACACCTTGGAAGATCAACGTAATCCACACCATGATGTCCCACAACAATCCCAGCTCTACTACATCCTGAGGGCAATCCGGCATTGAGTTCAATGAGTTCATCTGAAGTGAGATCACCTGAAGTCATAACTACAGAGTACCGTGGGAATCAACAGCTGTAACCTCAGGTGAGCTCACTGATATCACTGCTCTCACAGCTACATTTTTTAATGTGATGACACAGTGCAACCTTAGGATATAGCAAAGGCAGGATCATCGTGGGACATCATGGTGGGGATTACATCACATCTGCACGGGTGTTTTGGGGGTTATTGAATAGTAGAAAGAGGATAGATTTGTTTTTTTTTTTTTTAAATATCTCTTTTTACTTACACGATTAGTGAAGAATGGGTTCTCATGGACACCTCCCCATACTAATCCAGATCTTCGTGTCAGCTGTGATTTTTTTGACAAATTACAACTGTCATTAACCACCTTCCACAATATTAATAATAATAATAATAATATTTTACCCCACTTGCCACCATTGCAGTGCAAATCAGGATGAGCAGGGTAAGCAACAAGATTGGCACATCTAATGGATGTGTCAATTCTGATGTGGCTGAAGGCTGCTAATATTAGGCTTAGAAGGGCTCAATAACCATTGGACTCTCCAGCCTGAAAATATTAGTCCCTAGTTGTCTGTTTTATCTTAGATGGGTATGAAAATTGGGGGGGGACCCCACACAGGTTTTTTTAATTATTTATTTAAATAATTTTACAAAACACACATGGTGTCCCTCGTATTTTGATGCACAGCCAAGATAAAGCACACAGCTGGGAACTACAGCCTCCAGCTGTCTGCTTTATCTGCACTCGGTATCAAAATACGGGGGACTGTGCCATTTTTTCCCAATTTTTTTTAGGTTTACACTGCAGATTTAAAAAAAGACGCCATTCTCAAATTCAACCAGGAAAAAAAAACAAGCGTGGGCATGAGATTTCTCAAAGTTCTCAGATAGCTTTTGCTGGTACTCTAAAAAACAACTTTTAATTTGCATTAAACAATGCTGAAAAATAACGCAGTGTGTGAACATAGCCTTCGATTCAAGAACAAAGCAAACAGAATTAAGCGATTTGTTAGACTACATGTTTTAATCTGTTATGTGACTTGGTCGCCTGTTAGACCCCTCTGAATTTTTTCTCTTCCTCCTACGCTCCTGTAAGAACTGAGAGTAAATTGCATAGCTCCATGTGTCTGTGATGAAAATCTGTTCAGAGAATATATATCCCGAATCCAATACGCAGAAATCTGTTTCTTCATCAGTTTTTTTACTAATTGCATTTCTTTTTTAGTTAAGGAGAATCATTCCAAATATCATTCCAAATATTTTTCTTTTTTCTTGACTAATTAATGATTTAGCAATATATACAATGCATTGTAAAAGTATTCACTGCTCTTTGTCATTTTTCATGTTTTACAACCTCAAAACCTGGAATTTCACGGGATTGTTTTTTGAGGGTTTGCATAAAATTACTAAACAGTTCAGTGTGCATAACTATTCAACCCCCTAAAGTCAGCACTTTGTAAAGTCTCATGTTGTGGCAATTACAGCTGCAAGTCACTTTAAATAAGTCTCTATGAGCTTTCCACATATTGCCACTGGGATTTTTTTCTCATTCCTCAAGGCAACACTTCTCCAGCTCCTTCAAGTTTGATGGTTTCCTCTGCTGAACAAAACTGTTTAAAAGAACTGAGAGCCTAAAGATATCTCTGAGGAATAGCAATCTTCAAGGCTGACCACCGATTTTCCATTGCATTTTAGGTCTGAGCTGTGACTAAGCCGCTCCAATACCTTTACATGTTTCCACTTAAACCACTCAGGTGTTGCTTTAGCAGTATGCTTTGAGTCATTGTTTTCTTGGAAGGAGAACCTCAAATTATTAACAGACTGAAACATATTTTGCTCAAGAATTTCCCTGTATTGTGCACCATGCATCTTCCCCTTGGCTCAGACCAATTTCCCTGTCCCTGCTGCTGAAAAACATCCCCACAGCATGATGCTGCTCCCACTATGTTTCACTGTGGGAATGGTGTTCTTGGAGAAATGAGCTGTGCCAAAAAGTTCCCTTTTGGTTTTGTCTGACCCCATCTGCTTCCTCCATAAATTTGGGGAGACTCCCACATGTCTTTTGGTAAAATCAAAATGAGTCTTCCAATTTTTGGCTGTAAGTAAAGGCTTTTTTCCTGGCCCCTCTTCCATAAAGGCCAGCTATATGGAGTGTACGGCTTATTGTGGTCATGTGGAGAGATATTCTAGTCTCTGCTTGAGAACTCTCCAGCTCCTTCAGGGTTACCCTTGGTCACTGTGCTGCCTCTCTGGGGGATCATCAGAGATTGGGATATTTTTTTAGAAATCAACTCTGACTTGTAGTGTTCAACAGCTTTGTCTGTGACTTGTTTGGAGATCCCCTTGGTCTTCATGGTGTTGTTTGGAGATCTCCTTGGTCTTCATAGTGGTGTTTAGTTAGTGATGCCTCTTGCTTAATAGTGTTGCAGACTCTGCGGCCTTTCAGGAAAGGTGTGTATATACTGACAGACCATGGGACACTTAGATTGCACACAGGTGGACTTCCTTCCACTATGCATGTGACTTATGAAGGTAATTGATTGCACCAGAAAGTTTTAAGGTGGCGTCACATGCTCCGATATATTGTGTGATCGCAAGAGCGATCTCACCCGCCCCCGTTTTTTTTGCGTCACAGGCAATTAGTTGCCCGTGGTGCACAAAGTCGGTAATCCCCGTCACACGTACTTACCTCCCTAACGACGTTGCTGTGGGCAGCGAAAATCCTCTTTCTGAAGGGTGGGGGACGTTCGGCATCACAGCGACGTCACACAACGGCCGCCCAATAGAAGCGGAGGGGTGGAGATGAGCGGGACGTAACATCCCGCCCACCTCCTTCCTTCTGCATTGCTAGCGGGACGCAGGTAAGCTGTGTTCATCGTTCCCTGGGTGTCACACGTAGCGATGTGTGCTGCCTCGGGAACGATGAACAACCGGAGCACAGAAGGAGGAACGATATTATGAAAATGAACGACGTGTTAATGAGCAAAAGATAAGGTGAGTATTGTTGCTCGTTAACAGTCGTTCGGAGATGTCACACGCTACGACATCTCTAACGATGCCGGATGTGCATCACAAACTCCGTGAACCCGGCGACATATCGTTAGATATATCGTAGCATGTGACGGGGGTCTTTAGGGGTTTTATGCACATTGTAATTTTTATCCCAGAAATTAAATTTTGCCTATATTTTTCATACTTAACTTACACAATTTAGATTAATTCACTTCCCCAAATATACACATAGGTTAGGCACAATCAGTAAGTCATATATGTTATTAAACTCTTGAAAAAATAATAAAAAAAGATATAACATTATTTCATAGGATGAAAAAACAAAGAATATTAGGACAATAAAATATAAACAATAGTGAGCTAGTATTCTTCATTCGTGTTGGGATTTGTGTTGGTAAGTATGGCTGCCTTTTTTCTATGATTTTCTTTTTTATGTGATGTCTTTTTTGGTGAGCTGCTTTTAATTTCAGGCCACATGTGCACATTGTGTATTTGGTGAGGTTTTTTCTTACCTCAGTATGGTTTTGGCTTACAAATACTGAGGTAAAAAACCTCACTAAATGCTCAATGTGTGCATGTGGTCTAAGGCGGGCTTTGCACACTACGACATCGCAGGTGCGATGTCGGTGGGGTCAAATCGAAAGTGATGCATATCCGACGTCGCAGTCGATATCGTAGTGTGCAAATCCTTTTTGATACGATTAACGAGCACAAAAGCGTCGTTATCGTATCATCGGTGTAGGGTCCGACATTTCCATAATGCCGGTGCAGCGACAGGTACGATGTAGTTCCTCGTTCCTGCGGCAGCACACATCGCTGTGTATGAAGCCGCAGGAGCGAGGAACATCTCCTACCTGTGTCCCGGCTGCAATGCGGAAGGAAGGAGGTGGGTGGGGTGTTTACATCCTGCTCATCTCCGCCCCTCCGCTACTATTGGCCGCCTGCCGTGTGACGTCACTGTGACGCCGCATAACCCACCCCCTTAGTAAGGAGGTGGATCGCCGGCCAGAGCGACGTCGCAGGGCAGGTGAGTGCATGTGAAGCTGGCGTAGCGATAATGTTCGCTATGGCAGCAATCACAAGATATCGCTGCTGCGACGGGGGCGGGGACTATCGCGCTCGACATCGCAGCATCGGCTTGCGATGTCGCAGCGTGCTATGTACCCCTTAGTGTAGTGACTCGCAAGACAATGAAGAACCTTGACGTGGGTTGCACATTTTGGTCTAAATCTTGACCTATACTTCATCCTTTTTTTTTTACGTGTTTTTCATCATTTTGTTGAATTTTCTTCTATTTTTATGCACAGTGCAGTCCCCTTCTGTGTTAAATGGGTAAACTTGGGATGTTTATTCTTGTGGGGTGCTCTCACATAGCGCTGGGCAGCCCACCTGATCTATTAGTTTGGGTATCACCAATAGCCAGACATTGTGCGCCACACTTATCTGTGTGTCTGGCAATCTATTTAAGCCTTATCTATGTGCATTTATATTAAACCACCCCTCCAGGAGTGGTAGGCATTTGAGTGGTTGTTGCATCAGTATTTTTCACCTGTGCTGCCTCCACATTTATCGTTGGGGCTTGCTGCGTCCTACAGTGCATTAAGCTGTTTTTGTACCGAAATATAACCATTGCTGAACATTATTAAAAACTCCTGTTTTGCGATAATATTTCATTGTAAACAGACTGCTTATTCTGATTCCTCAACTAAGCTGCAAGTGTAAGTCGCTTGAGACACCATTTCTGTCTCCTCATACCACTACTCACACATAAAGACTTTGTCAGATAGCTTGATTCCAGAATTGTTTTATTTTCCAGCTGAATTCTTGTGATTATACATCATTACAGTAGGTAAAAAGTCAATTCTGAACAAGAGCTGCATAGATGATGCTAGGAAGATGGCTGACGATCACTATCTAGAGAAGAAGGGAGGGATCACTGACATCAGAGCAGCTACAAGCATAAAGGGAAGACAAACTGCTAAAAGGCAAACCTTATTTCATTGCAATGTAACAGAAAAAATACAATGACAATGCAATACTGGATGACTCCCAAGTCATGGAACATACATAACACTTTCATCTGAAAACTTTAGATTTCGTGATAATCCTAATTTGACACCAAGTGCTTGGATGATGTCCATCACGGTTCTTGGAACCTGAAAGACAAAAAGAAGCACCAAAGCGTGTAACAATAAAACTACGAACAGTTCTACAGTCCAATATTTGGTTGGTGGCCTGTTGTCCTCAAGAGTAGGATAATCCAAGTCTAATAAGTAACCCATTTTTGGATTGGGGAAGCAGCAAAGTACAAGCTAGTGAAGCAACTGAAGTGATGCGTGAACCCGAACTGTTATCTTCAAGGTTCATACCGAACACCAATTGTCCGGGTCTCAGACTCGAACACAGACTTTAACCTGTACATGCGGTTCCTGTTCGGGTTTGTCATCCAAATAAAGCTTGTTGAAAGTTTGCAGAGCAGCCAATCAGCAAGCTTTTCCTTTGTGGGAAATTTTGGCTCCCATGATAGCCATGTGAAGTATTTTACTACTGTAAAAAAAAAAAGTGACTTGAGATCTTGCCCTCTTTTTGATAACCAGCTTGGGTAAAGCAGCAGCTACAGGCTGCAACCCTTAGCTGTCAGCTTTACCGTGGCTGGTTGTCACAGTAACCAGTTAGCCACAGTAAAGCTGACAGATGGGGGCTGGCTGCTCAGATGAGATCCTAAGCTGAGAGCTCTATCTGCACACGTGCCAACTCTGTGCACTATTATTTTAAAATCTGCACCGCCATTTTCAGGATGGCGCCTGCATCCCCAGCACAGCACAACTCCAGCACATCACCCGCAGCTCCAGCACAGCAAAGCACCCTTGGCCTGCAGCCCCAGCCCAGCGCAGCTCCAGCACAGCGCTCGAGGCATTGCTCGTGCGACCCCTCTCCACCATCCCTGTTAAGCAACATTCGGATTATAAGACGCAACCCTCATTTTCCTCCCAAATTTTTTGGAGGGAAAGTGTAGCCTATATGTGAAAAATACGGTAATTTGCATTTTATTGTGTTATTATTGTGCCTCTATATGAACAACACAGGCAAAAATTTCATCGGCATGGATTACAATTCTACAGCTCATTGAGCTCACATTATTAGGGAACGGCTGCTGGAGACTGGGGAACCTCAAATGGAGCGGCTGCACTTTCTCCAGACCTGAGTCCCATAGAAAACCTATGGAATCAGCTGAGTCACCATGTAGAGGCGTAATTCTTTACCCCAGAACCTTAATGACCTGAGGACGGCCCTTCAATAAGAGTGTGATGCCATTCCTCCGCAGACGGTAACTCCACTTGTGAACAGCAGGAGACGTCGTTCTCGGTTGTAATTGATGCTCAAAGCCTCATGACAAGTTATTGAGACACTGACATTTTGGGGGTATACTCACTATTGTTGTTGGCTTTTGTTTCAATAAATTGTTAAGGTTGAGGAAATCACAATTGCACACGTCTATATAACTGTCCTATTTTCATGATTAAATATCACTGTAGTGTGAACTTTTTACATTTTCCATAAATTTCCCCCGAAAGTTAAAAATCCCCACCTTTCTGTGATTAGTGTATAAGTAACAGCTTGTACCAAAACCACACTACCGATTTCACGTTCTCCACACACTCCTACCAAGACACAGTATTCTCTAGTAAACACATTATAGTTATTAATACCTGTGAGAAAGCCGCCTGACAATGGCGTGCGGTGACAAATGCAATTCTAAGGATTGAAATTATTGTTTTCCAGTTGAACACACTGTTAAAATGATAGCTTTCAGTTACCACCTTTAAAGTCCATTTGTAACAAGCCACGTCATGCATTAGAGAAAAGAAGCAAAGAGGCTGCGTAGACACATCAAAGGCAGCGCTCTCACCCTCACTGTCTTCTTATGATGAGCGATTTCCTGCATCAGAGCTTGAGGACAATTATTATTAATGTAAAATAAATTGCATTTCAGAACACATTCACATAGATATCTTTCTGATGCCCACAAAAAAGCACATTCACAGGCTACTCTATCTTTTCTTTTTTTTAGTACAGATGTTCCTGCGCTCATCTTTTACACCTGATGGAAGATTGGGTGTTTTTCCTGTGGTTCCTCCTAAGCTGTTTAACCCCTTCACCCCCGACCACTAAAACACCCTAATGACCGGGCCATTTTTTGCAATTCTGACCAGTGTCACTTTGACAGGTTATAAGTCTGGAACGCTTCAACGGATCCTGGCGATTCTGAGATTGTTTTTTCGGGACATATTGTACTTCATGTCAGTGGTAAATTTAGGCCGATATTTTTTGCGTTTGTTTGTGAAAATTTAGGAAATTTTGCGAAAATTATGAAAATTTCGCAATTTTCAAACTTTGAAAATGTATGCCCATAAATCTGAGAGATATGTCACACAAAATAGTTAATAAATAAACTTTCCCACTTGTCTACTTTCCATCAGCGCAATTTTCGAAACAAAAATTTTTTTCGTTAGGAAGTTAGAAGGGGTCAAAGGTCATCAGCAAATTCTCATTTTTCCAACAAAATTTACAAAAGAATTTTTTTTAGGGACCACATCACATTTGAAGTGACTTTGAGAGGCCGAGGTGACAGAAAATACCCAAAAGTGACCCCATTCTAAAAACTGCACCCCTCACACTGCTCAAAACCACATCCAAGAAGTTTATTAACCCTTTAGGTGCTTCACAGGAACCAAAGCAATGTGGAAGGAAAAAATAAAAATTTTACTTTTTAAAACACAAAAATGTTACTTTAGCCATAAAATTTTCATTTTTACAAGGGAGAAAAGAGAAAGTGCACCCTACAATTTATTGTGCATTTTCTCCTGAGTACGCTGATACCCCATATGTTGTAAAAATCAATTGTTTGGGCGCATGGCAGAGGTCGAAAGGGAAGGAGCACCATTTGAATTTTTGAGTGCAAAATTAGCTGCACTCATTAGCGGACGCCATGTCGGGTTTGAAGACCCCCTGAGGTGCCTAAACAATGGAGCTCCCCCACAAGTGACCCCATTTTGGAAACTAAAGCCCTCAAATAATTTTTCTAGATGTTTGGTAAGCACTTTGAACACCTGGGGGCTTCACAGAAGTTTATAACGTTGAGCCGTGAAAAGAAAAAAAAATTTTTTTACCACAAAACGGTTGCTTCAACTAGGTAGCTTTTTTTCACAAGGGTATCAGGAAAAAATTCACCATGAAATTTATAGTGCATTTTTTCCTGAGTACGGCGATACCTCATATGTGGTGGAAAGTAATTGTTTGGGTGCATGGCGAGGCTCAGAAGAGAAGGAACGCCATTTGACAGCAAAATTGGTTGGAATCATTAGCGGACGCCATGTCACGTTTGGAGATCCCCTATGGTGCCTAAACAATGGAGCTCCCCCACAAGTGACCCCATTTTGGAAACTAGACCCCTCAAGGAGTTTATCTAGATGTTTAGCGAACCCCAAGGGGCTCCACAGAAGTTGATAATGTTGAGCCAGGAATACAATTTTTTTGATCAAAAAAAGCATAAAGCTATCCCACCAAACGTCAAGGTGTACCCAGTTGGGATAGTACCTACACTCTCTAATATTAAAACCTTACCATGGGTCTTTTTTGATCAAAAACAGTGTTTACTAAGTACCCTATGTTTATATGCACTATGCTTTTATTTAGTTACAGCAGGGTATGTTTTCACAATTTTTTCCTTTGGTTTTTCTTTGTCTTATGGCCAGTGTGAACATGGTCTCACAAGCTCCATGTATACCATCTCATACTCCGGCTCACTTTTTTGTTTTTATGAAGTTTTTTGTATTCAGTACAAACAGGGAGTGGCCCCCTTTTCAGTGAGCTGGACATTTTATTCTGTGCATCCCTTGACTGTGTGTCCTGTTGGGACCAGGTCACACTCAGCCCTTAGCCACATTGAGGCCTATTTTAGACCCATGGTCAGGTTTTAATATTAGAGAGTGTAAGTACTATCCCAACTGGGTACACCTTGACGTTTGGTGGGATAGCTTTATGCTTTTTTTGATCAAAAACAGTGTTTACTAAGTACCCTATGTTTATATGCACTATGCTTTTATTTAGTTACAGCAGGATATGTTTTCACAATTTTTTTCCTTGGTTTCTCTTCCTAAGCTGTTGTAGCGACCCTGAAGCCATCAGGAGCTACAAGGAACTACATCCGGTCAAAGATGCAGGGCCTACCCCCAGGAACCCAGAAGACCAGTGCCGGTAACACCAAAACACACATATAATCCCTGTTGTTCCCTTCCCCAAGTACTGGTGGTTGGACCCAATAGATGGCCACCTAGGGGTGGAGCCGATCCAGTCCACTAGACGACAACCAGGGGAGGAGGGGTGAGGAGTCAGTAAGTGGAAGTGAAAGGAGACAAACGTACCGTACTGACGGGAGTGTGTAACAGTGACCTGTCAGGCGCAGGCATGTGGTTCAGAGCCCTAGGTCAGGCAAACGCTCCAGGGAGACCTCATAAAATCTGCACAGTGAGGGGACTATCCAGGACCTCACCGACCGTAAAGTCCAGGGCACCAACAGTGATGGGAGAACCAGGGACCGGACCCTACAGGGTTTAAACTGCCCGCCGTACGGACTAAAGACTGAAAGACTACCAGGAGGGGACCCCCAGACACTCCAAGCCACGTGGACCCACCAACCAGAGACAGGTGCAGGGGAAAGAAGCCATCAGGTTACCACACTGGGACTAAGGGGACCATCGGTGAGGACCAGCTTGCTTCGGGTCTCAAGCCATAGCAATGTTGTGAGTAAAGAAACCAGTTACACTGCAATCCCTTGTGTGGCCTACCTTCTTTCCGAGCCCAACACCATCACCTACCCCCTGGGCCTGGCCCTACTTTCGGAGGGCCCAACATCCAGGCTGCCATTAACATCAGCCCCAGCGGTGAGAGACTGTACAGCGGCGGCTCCATCTACCTAGCAGAATACCGCAAGTGGCGTCACAACAAAACCTTTATTATTTTTCCCCTGTACATAACCCCTTTCAAGCAATCCGCAGGGTCACGGAACTGGGCAATGGCCACCCAGTGAACTGTCGCCATTAATATAAGGCCCAGGACCGAGTACCCCATAGCCCTGGGGTGAGTCACTGTAGTGGCAGCTCCTTTCATGTACAAGTGAGTTTACTTTCAGCAAATGGGAATTTTGTTTATTACCATTTACGCAATTTAAATGGAATCTGTTGTCAGGAGAGTAAACAAAAGTTAAAGAGAACCTATCATGAGTAGGGTAGGGGGCAACAATTGGCGCTATTGTAGCCAATTATGATTTACGTTTCAGCTTTTCCATGAAGAAATGGTTTGAAAAGCTGGCAGGGAACTAGTCTCAGCTGCCCATTGGTTTCTCTTCTCGTCGCACCCCTAGACCTTGGGTGCTGATTATGAATCTCCCTGGTTAATGGTGGCATCTTTGGTTTCTTGATCACTCTTTCTTCTCTACAAAGATCTGCGCCATGTCATACTTCCCTCTTCTGTTTGTTTTAAATGCTTTTCAGCACTTTAACTATTCTTCCTGTTCCAAGTTACCAAAAAAGATAAAAAAAAATTCCAAATTATCACAGAAAAATGGCAGCAGTATTTAATAACACCAGGGCACAGCACTAACGATCCATTTACATAGACACAATACATAGGCTTGCCAAAGTAATGAATGCACTGTGAGTAATCTGCAATACTTTGTACAGCGCGCATAGGCTGCGATTATTCTCAGCAGTCAATAGAAAAGTTCACCGCACACTTCTGTTAGAAGATTTAAAAAGTTGAATTTTATTTATAGTTCTGACTTGTAGTGAATATGAAGAGCAAGGCGCTGGGAAGTTGCGACAAATTAAATTAAAGGGAATCTGTCAGGTGCAATATGCACCCGAAGCCATGAGCAGTTCTTGGTGCATATTGCTAATACCTGTTTAACTGTCACTGTATACTCTAGCATAGATAAAGAGATCTTTAAAGAAAGTATTTCTAAAGATCCTTTATGATATGCTAATGAGTGCAGGGACTAGTCGCAAGACGTTAGTTCCTGCGCTCATTCCGCCCTCTTAGCATGTTAGCACACCCACAGGGGCATGCTAATGTAGTGCCCCTGAGACTGGTCGCTACAGGGTATATCATTATATCCTTCCCGAGCAGGAAGAGGTTAACCCAGTAAGTTTACACACACCTCACATAGATCATATAAACACAGTCAGGAAGTGACTCAGCCAGTTCCTAGCAGGCACAGGCACTGGGGGAACTCCAGGTCATCGTAACAACAATCTGGATCCTTGCAAAGGTGGGGGGGCAGGAGTAGGAGTAAGTTACAAAGCAGAGAGGAAGTGGAGGTCAGTTCCAGTCAGACAGAGACTGAGACAGAGCAGACATGCTATGGAGCAGCTCCCTGAGAGGTTGCTGCCAGGCGGGATGGGACTCAGTACCAGTAATCATGGGCTCAAGGCGGACGGTCTCCAGGCTGAGTATGGTGTGAGTACACATGGGACCGAGCACAGGCGGGGTACAGAGCCCTAATGCAGGAAAACGCTTCAGGCTCAACTGATAAATCTGCCCGGTGAGGGGACCATCAAGGACCTCACTGACGTTAGTGTTCGGGGCACAGCAGCAAAGAGGGAACCCAGGTAATGGGGACAGAGGTCCAGTCATAGAGAGGTTCAAGCTGCCTGCCATACGGGCCAAGACAGAGAGTGAAAGAGAGCAGGAGCCCCATCTTGGGGATCCCAAGATGCTTCAGGCCACGGGGACCCACCAAGTACAGAGTTGTGGATGGAGGAGAAAGCCCACCGATTACCAGACTGGACCAGACCTCGACCGGAGTCTCTGACGGCGAGGACCAGCACCTGGGGCGCAATACCATCTTAACCAGAGAATAAAAGCATCTGGAACCCGCACCCAGTGACTCTGAGTAAATGCCGCCACCTTGCTCTCCGGCGCTCCCATGGACTGCCGCCCCGTTCTCACCAACCTCCCGGAGTAATCCCGCTCTGCCTGTGGGGAGCGATACCATCCTGGCTGCACCCAACATCTGCCCCGGAGAGAAACTATGCAGAGATGGCTAATTCTTGGCCGCACACCACGGGTGTCGCTGCAAAGCATCCCCCATTCCCATCCAACACCGCCCTGGGAGAGGAAAAGTCGCAGGAACGGTCTGCAGGAGAGGAGGCCGAGACCCAGTCGTCATTGCAACCAGCAACATGCTTCCCAGGGACCCATCGCCCTCCTTCCATCCCCATTTACATTGGACACCTGTTTGTTTGTCTTTTCATGTAGCCGACGAGGCCACGGAGCCAGGTTAGGCCAGTCACAGCAACCCCAAGAAACCACTGGCCCGGTGACGAGAACCCTAAGGCCCTGTGGAGCGCTACACTAACATGCTATTCAATGCCCACTGCCAAGCGTCATCATCATTGGCAGTGTTGCACGTACCTATGTCTGTTGCACTGCCTTAGAACACCGGGCATAGGGTCAGTTCGCATAATCAGAATGTCTCCGGCACTTCCGGTCATGCACACTATACCAGTTTGAAGTCAGGATGTACACCCGGTTTTATAGTGCGCTAGACCGTAAGTCCGGGGATCATGCGCACTGAGCCGAAATCTAGCGTCGGGCAGAAGTGAGGGCAACCATGCCTCTGACGCTGCGCATTCATTAGCATGTTAGCACACCCACAGGGGCATACTTACAAGCTACGGGGGTTGACTAGCCAAGGGAAGTAACGCCCTTGCAGCAGCATAGCTCCTTTGGCCTGCAGTCCCAGCACAGTGCAGCTCCAGCACATCACCTGCAGCTTCAGCATAGCGCCCGCAACCTCAGCACAGCCCCATAGCATCGCCCTATTCCACCTCCGCCTCTGCCTCCTCTGACCCCGCTCCATCACTGCTGCCGCCCGCTCCCAGTAAAACACCACCAGATTGTAAGACTGACCCTATTTTTTTTACCTTTTTTTCCTCTAAATTTGGTCTTATAAAGCAAAAAATACTGTAATTATTTAAAAATCGTGCAATGTGATTTTCTGGATTTTTAGGGAGGATTCTGTCTGTCACAGTCTGGCATCCCACATAGTCTTCCGTATCCTACAAACTCAGTAACGTCCGAGCTGTGGCTCCGTCAGACTCTGCTTGAAGCCACAGCGTGCGGTCATATTCTGTAATGTACCCACGCACTGCAACCACAGTATGTAGCAGAGCCGGGATCATCATGGGACCTCGTGTGGATTATGTCAGACCTCGGTGTTTGGGCTCAATAAATTGGAGAAAGAGAGGTTTTTTTTAGTATTGTATTTCAAATAAAGGAATTTTTTCGGTGTTTGTGTTTAGTTATTTTCAATTACAGAATTAGTAATGAGGGGGTCTCATAGATGTCTTGCGTAACTATTCTAGGGCTTAGAGGCAGCTGTGAGCTGTCATTACCCCTTATATTACCCTGATTGCCACCACACCAGGGCAATCAGGATGAACTGGGTAAAGTGCTGAAATTGTCACATCTAATGGATGCAACAATTCTGGGGCTGCTGCAGGCTGCTATATTTAGTATGGGGAAAGCAATAACCATTGACCTCCCCAGCTTGAAAATATCAGGCCCAGCTGTCTGATTTATCCTGGCTGGGCAACTCTGCTACATGAGTGACTGCTGATCCAGCTCTGCTACACTACATATTGCCAATCCAGCTGAGCTACAAAAATCATCACTGATCCAGCACAGCTATACCAATTTGTGAAACCGAGAGGTTACTCCCATGATATAGCGGGTCATGAACGAGGAACGAGACCAGACTAGGTTTAGCGCAAACTTTTTATAACCCGATAAAGGCAATGGGGTTGTAAAGCAAATATAAACACAAAGAAATGTACAGGCACCCTGTTACTGAACCGGCATCAGCGTGCTGGGCTAATGACTGACTACAATAGGACAGGAACCAACAGGAACAGTTTACTGAAAGAGGAACTTCTGCAAACACTACAAGGTATAAATCACTAGGTGTATTAAGGAGCTGTCTCTGGACGAGCACACCAATTAACAATCTTAGCAGGAACTCTAATTCCCTGCCCTTCCTCCACACATATAAGCAACACAGGAAAGTACCCGGGGTTAACCAATTGCTAGCAGAGATACACCAACAGTACTGCAGCAATGGCGGCTGTGTAGTATATAGTAGACCTATATTGGCGCCAAAACCACTATTAAGTCAGTGTGCACAGTTGTCCGCAAAAACAAAACGATATAGGCCAGGTCCGAGCTCAGGATTCACTGTTACATGTATTTATTTCCAGGGGGGTCCAGGCAAAGGAATATCCGTTCCGTGTCCGGCACTGCAACAGTCTTGTATGGCACCAATAAACACTAGGAACAATTCTACTAAGGCTGAAGTCACAAACTGATAGCAAGGCCTCAGATGAAGATCTCCTCTGACTCGCTTCTGCAGCCGCTGTCTCTCTCTGGCAGCCGTTTATATCCACTCACAAGCAGCTGAGTAGACTCTGCTCATACACCAGTCACTCCACTCGCCTGCACCCCGCTGATGAAGCATTTGTGACACGCGCGTCCGGAATAAAACACACGTCTGAACTGCCACTCGTAGGCCCTCCCTCTATACACTATGGGTAAGTTTAGAATGCTTTTCATTATACAGTGATCAATTGATCCTGTAGTGTATCTCCATTATACATAGATTATTGAATTATTTATTATGCTACTTAGCTATATGGAGTAGTGATGGGTTAAACCTGGTTAGTTCCCTGGTGGGTGGGTGTGATTGAATCCACCTATTACCTCATATATTTACTACAGTATATGGAAAATTAATTTTTAAATACTGTATGTTTGTTCAAAAATAAAATTTTGTTTTTTATACTTGAATAAGTCTCCTATACGTGTTTTTTGCATGAAGTATTTAGTTAATTCTGGGAGTATATTCCACAATACTATCCATACGGGGATTGTGATAGAATTCATTACGATGAAATTGAAATACTGTATTTTCCCCTTTCTGTCTATGACCTATTTGATAGCTCATACAGCAGTCAGCGGCCTCTCTCTCTTACTCCAGGCCTGCTAGCACGGACCAGGACAACGGCAGCCACCTCTCTCTCCAGTCTCTCTGCTCTGAGTCCCTTCTCTATCCTTCCCACTTCCTGTCTTTTCTCCTCACAGCCTCCTCCTCTAAGCCTGAGTAGAGCTCCCTCTGCTGGAAAGAAGGTGACACTGCAGCTGGAGTATTTGCAATATCAGCACTCTCACAAATTATCACTGGTCTATCTCTACTACACCAATTTGGCATCTCCTGTACAACAACTGCTCCATTCTGCTGTTTCAGTGCCATCAGTCTGAGCAACCCAAGAAATGCTCTTCCTGACCTGGGACTTTGAAGATCCATGAACCACCCAATACTCCTTTGAATGAAGAAGATAAAGTTGAAAGCCCTCCTTCAGTCATTGATGTCTTCAAAGTGTAGCCTTCTATAACTTAAAGCCATGAGAGAAGCAGAAGATAGCATATACTGTACACAAGTGGAATATTCCCAGGACACAGCTCTTATGTGTATATTATATTGCAGATCTAAGATATGAAATTATAAGCGGCATCCCCTTTCCACATTGAGTATAATAAAAGCTCCTACTGCGGTTTTATTATTGATCGATTGACTTATCTGTAGACTTTATCTTATAAGCTCCATAATAACCCTTGATAGCTTTAAGCTGGGTTCACACATAGCGACAGCGACAACGACATCGCTGTTACGTCAACATTTTCTGTGACGTAACAGCGACCTGGTAAGTTGCTGTTATGATCGCTGCTTAGCTGTCAAACACAGCGACTCAGCAGCGATCATAACGTCGCTACATGTGCAGAGAGCAGGGAGCCGCGCACACTGCTTAGCGCTGGCTCCTTGCTCTACTAGCTACAGTACACATAGGGTTAATTACCCGATGCGTACTGCAGCTACATGTGCACAGAGCAGGAGCCGGCACTAGCAGCAAGAGCGGCGGAGGCTGGTAACGAAGGTAAATATCGGGTAACCAGGGAAAGGTCTTCCCTTGGTTACCCGATGTTTACAGTGGTTACAGCTTACCGCAGCTGCCAGACGCCGGCTCCTGCTCCCTGCTCGCTTCATTTCGTCGCTCTCTCGCTGTCACACACAGCGATGTGTGCTTCACAGCGGGAGAGCGACGACGAAAAAATGAAGCAGGACATTCAGCAACGACCTCACAGCAGGGGCCAGCTCGTTGCTGGATGTCACACACAGCGACAGCAACGGGACGTCACTGCAACGTCACAGAAAATGGTGACGTAGCAGCGACGTCGTTGTCGTCGTCGCTGTGTGTGACACCACCTTTACTGTTCCATTCCGCTACCTAATTCTTTTGCTTATCTTTCATATGCTGACTAGTAAAACTCCACAATTGGATCGGTAAAACATTACCAGTCAATTTAAAGACCTTTATTTATAAAATCGGTCTGGCATTATATTATTTTAACTTAATTGTCGCTTTACACTGAAGGGATTAGTAGTAGAAGCTCTATATACCTGCCCTAAGGAGAAAATAATGCATGAGTTTAGCCATTATCTAACTACAGTATAACCTTGAGTTAATTGAGAAAAACATAGCAGGGACTGTGTATACTGTGATTCATGCCTGTTATACAAGGATATTGTATTAGGGGATTCAGGAGTTAGCACTTTGCAGATAGGTGCATGAATCATCAACAAAGTCAAACAGATGAATGCAGCCAATGTATTCACAGAGCAATGTAGACAATATATGGCGGAGCAATGAGGATAGCATTATGCTCATAGTAATAGAGAAGAATAGTCAAAGTTTAGATCCGCGTTCACATGGGTTAGGTTTGACATGAATCCGCATGAAATATGACCACAATGTACATCTGAGACATGTAAATGGTCCTTCTACGATTCTGTTGAAATGTAGCCGGCACGGGCCAGGCAGTGGTAGTCGTGTGTTCAGGAGTCAACAGGCCACAACGCAGCCGATCGTTAACCCCATGCCTCCCTGTCGGCGCGCCACTTAAAGGATGTCCTCTACACCATTCACTCTGGGACAAGAAATGTTGCAACACAGTTCTCTCGATAAACATCATAACTTTACTTGGTTTCTTCTCAAAGGTTACAGTATTTCTTTTCATCACATTTCTCCTTTTCCTTTGAATTTTAATTGCATTCACCTTCACCGTCCCCTTCTTTTTTGCACGGGTACCGTTCATGGTCCCATGGGGGTTCCCTCCCGACTTCATTCCAGCATTTAATTTAATGGCCGACGTTCCGTTCTTCTGGCACCTGGGCTCCATAGGACACCACTAGGCCCCTCATCCCTCCTTCTAACGTCACACTAGCACAGACCAAATCATAAAATCTTTTAGGCTGCTCCATCCCACCCACAGGTACTGCTTCATACGCATATGAAGGACCCCTCATGATGGCACTTCTCCGTCCGTGCTCAGGCTCGGAACCAGACATACCATACACCTGAGGGCGCAACTGACCTTCGGTCTTGCAGAGGGAATCTTCGGGTTTTAAATCCAAGAAAAATCGGACATCTTCTCCCGACCGACCGGACTATACCCCGCTTCTGGGGACACAGTTTGCCAATCTATTTCGTACGAGATCCCGCATGTCCGCGATCGTAGGGGTGACCCTTAGAAGCCCACAATTATTGATTCTGATCCTATCTGTCACTACTTCTGGGGGCTCTCCTGCTCTCCCCACTATAACCCGTCCTTTTATAAGCCAGCTTCTTCCCCTCTTTAACTATTTGCTTGACTAACCAGGTGCCAGAACTACTGTCCCTCAGACATACTGCCACCTGGTGGCCTTTTACAGAAACTGCTATGCAGCATACACATTAACTGTAACCCGACCGTGTGCCGGATACTTCTGTAGGGGTGGGCATAGCCCTGCCCCCCCCCTACACAAATACCATAGAAAAATGTCCCCACGTATTTGTAAAGCAGTGTCAGGGCTGCAGTCTTTCTTTCAATTTGACCTGAGCTCTGATAGTCTCCACAGGGTAAGGGGATAGGGGTGGTTAGCGGGGGTCCTGGTTGGGTGGATGGATTTTGTTTCTGCAAGCCATACCTTCATGCAGGTCCTTAAACAATCCAGGAAACTCCCACTGGTTATTGATGTACACAGATTCAGTTTTCTTAGTTAGTGTTTTACTAACAGTTACGCACAGTACTTCAGTCACATTACTGTGGGCACAACACTTGAACATTGTAGGCAGGAAACACTTTACTTCAAAAGACACTTCTGCTACAGACTGCTCCTTGGCTCTTAGTACTACTGTTGCTTGTACATTGCCCTTTCCTTCACTTAGTTTGCAAGAGACAACCTGGAGACCTTCCATGAAGCAGCTTTTCGGCCACAGCAGGTGTCCTCATTCTACCTCACTCAGCTAAACAAACACCCAGTGCTGGTTCCGGACTCTAGGATATATCCACATCCGTGTAGCAAGTCGAAATATACTTCGCCGGTATCTCACCATAGGCGATAAATTCGGGTCCGCACCAGATTCATCTCTGCTGCAATAATACTCATCCTCCGCGAGGCTGCAACCCACCACGTCACATACTAACTGTTGGACCTGGACCTGTTGGTCTTCATCCTCCCGATCAGGCAGTTTGGCCACGAACGCTTCTTGCACTGGTTGCCACTCAAACATGATATCACTTGTAAGTGTCTATGATCGCTTCCTTTTCACTAAACTCACTTTGCAAGATGGCGCTCTCTTCCACCACTAGGCATACTGAGTTCTGGCTCCGCCTTTCACTAGGAGTGGTCATCTCCAGCTCACCATCCCGTTTCACTAGAGTCCCTGTCTATCCCTGATTGTCACTCACCAATGAGCGGGCCTTCACCTTCCAGTGTGCTTTCCACAGATGGGCACTCCTCACCAAGGACTGCCTCTTCTTCTCAAAAACCCTCCTGGGACAGCAGGCACACCCACAATGGGCCTGGCTTCTCCTTTGCACCACAACATCCATTTTGCTTTTTCTCTTCACCCATGTTTCTCTTGATATGAAGGCTCACCCTGCTTAGAAGAGCCAAATGTAGAGGGGCATTGGAGGGTGGCCCTCTCCTCAGCGCACAGGGATAGGGGTGGTTGGTGGGGGGTTCTGGTTTAAGTGGATGGACTTTGTGTATGCAAACCACCCCTCCATGCAAGTCTTTGAACAATCCAGGATACTCCCACTGGGGATGGATGAACACAGATTCAGTTTTCTTATTCAATAGTCTTTTACTAAGGGTACCATCTCACTAAACGACGTACCAGCGATTCCAACCACGATATGACCTGGTCAGGATCGCTGGTGCATCGCTACATGGTCGCTGGTGAGCTGTCAATCAGGCAGATCTCACCAGCGATTAGTGACCAGCCACCAGCCAGCAGTGACTCGTGGAAACGATGCTGCACTTGGTAACCAAGGTAAATATTGGGTAACTAACCAAAATGCTTGGTTACCCGATATTTAACCTAGTTACCAGCGCACACCGCTTAGCGCTGGCTCCCTGCACTCGTAGCCAGGGTACACATCGGGTTACTAAGCAAAGAGCTTTGCTTAGTTACCCGATGTGTATTCTGGCGACATGTGCAGGGAGCCAGCACTGGCAGCCTGAGAGCGGCGTACGCTAGTGTGACGCCCTGGCAAAACCAGGTAGTCACAAATAGGCCCCTGCATAACACCTTCCCTCACTAGGAAACACATAGCCAACCACTATACCCTAGTAACCCCCCCTAGGGAAGGACAGACACACCAGTGGGCGTCACCAGAAGGTTGGGACACGCCCACCCAGGGGTCCAGACAGCCCGGAGCCGGGAAAGTAAGTCAGTTTTGTCTAGAGTTCAGTTTGGAGAGGAGTGTGGGCTGGAGCTAGGGGTAGCTCCAGCAGTCAAGTCCAAGTTGAACGGTACCAGGGTAGGAGCCCTAGTGCCTTGGCTAGGAGGCAGACAGTGGTCTCCGTCAGCAGGAGACGGGAAGACAGCTCGGTATAACCGAGGTGGACCGGGCCAGGGTTGTAGCCCGCCAGTACCGACACGGGGAACCGACCTGGAAACCGTAGCACAAAGGGGGGGTACTCGGACCCTGAAGCCAGAAACAAGTGGAACTGGTTAATTAACCGATTGAGGCAAGGACTAGAGGTCCTGTCCCACCCAAAGTCCCTCATAGAAGACAACAGCCCACCGATTAGGGATAAGAGGTCACTGCCAAGACCCATAGATCCCACGGGCCAGCTTCTGCGGGCACGGTTCCTTAGGCCACATCCAGTCGGGAGTGGACTCCTACGTTTCAAACTGGGAAGTCTTTTCTACTTAAACAGTGCAGGAAAAGGATAGAGACCACCAGCCGGGTGGGGGATCCCGAACACAACCGGCCGTGGCACCGGCCACCACCACCTTGGTTTACCAGAGACTTGTGTGTTTTACTAAAAGTGAGTGAGTACACCAGCACCCCCTGCGGTCGCCATTCCCCCTGCACCAGAGCCATCGGGTCCCGGGGCCACCATCCTTGCTCACGGAGGGGTTAACATCTTGCTGTACAACATCTCCCCCGGGTGCCCCGTAACAGCAGCGGTGGTGCCCCACCTCACCACACACCATGGGTGGCGTCATGAACTTATTACGGCCTAGCCCGCACATCTATGTTCCCCATTTTATACGGTGTGTCCGCGAGACCCCCGGGTCCAGAGACCCTCGAGCCACCACCCCTGAAGGTCCGGGGCTGAGCAGCGACCGGCTGGCACGGGGGCAGCACACTAGTAACCAAGGTAAATATCGGGTAACCAAGCAAAGCGCTTCGCTTGATTATCCGATGTGTACCTTGGTTACCAGCGTCCGCAGCTTCCAGAAGCCAGCTCCCTGCTCCTGCACATTCAGATCGTTGCTCTCTCGCTGTCAAACACAGCGATGTGTGCTTCACAGTGGGAGGGCAGTGAGCAAAAAATGAACCAGGGCTGTGTGTAACGTTCAGCGATTTCACAGCAGGGGCCAGGTCGCTGCTCAGTGTCACACACAGCGAGCTCGCTGACGAGGTCACTAGTGCGTCACAAAACCTGTGACTCAGCAGCGATCTCTCTAGCAATCTCGCTATGTGAGAAGTACCCCTAACAGTTACGCACAGTGCTTCAGTCTTATCATTACTGTGGGAACAACACTTGAATATTGTAGGCATGGAACATATTACATCAAAAGACACCTCCAGCAGACTGCTCCTTGGCTCTTGGTATTGTGTACCACCCCCTTCATAAAGAGGACCCAGTCGTGCATCTTCAGGGCCAGACCCACCCAGACCGACCCCGGATTGATATATACCCAGTCCCCGGTCTTCTCCTCTATGATGAAGCCGTAACCTTGGCAGAGGTCGATGTGATGGATACGGCCGAGGACAGCACTCCTCTGGCTCAAGTTTGCCAGGGCCTACTATTAAAGAGTACCTATCATTTTCCATAAATATGTGTTTTTTTTACCTGACGTAAATGCTGCTGTTCTCCTGAATCTGGAGTTGTTTGTTTATTTTCATTCCTGTATATCTCTATTTCTGAGAAATGGTCCCTTCTTCCCTGTATATAAATATATTCTTTCCATCCAAATGTGTGTCTGATCCTCAACTATCCTCTTTGGCAGTCTTCATAAAAATTATCCTCAGTTGGCTGAAAAGATGAGGGCAGGGGAGGAATTCAGCCGGTTGTCTCCAGTTCAGGGGAACCAATTGTTAAAATTGCAGCCAGTTCACCCAACCAACAAGAAGCAGCACCCTGACCCAGTTCTGGATGCCCAACAGTTTCAACTGAATGTGAATCCTTTGACAAACTCAGTTAAAATATATTGTGGTGTAAAGAACCCTTCCTGCACCGCAACAGTTAAAATAGCCTCTCATCTTCCACAGGCCGTCAGCTAACCTCACTTCTCACGTCACCTGTTTATGACGTCACTGCCAAAGCGCCAGCCCTTACATGCCACCAGAGCAAGAAGAGGATGCTTCTGGATAGAGGACAGGTAAGAAGAATAAAAGACAAACTATAGCTGGCATGGTGGAAGAATTCAACCAGCATAAATAGGAGGGGAACAGATGTGATAAGCCTCCCCCACAACAGGTGATCAAAGAAGTAAGCAGACCTGCAGAGATTAACTCTTGCTAATCTGCCCATAAATCAGTAAACAGCAGGATGACACCCAAGTCTGCCTGTGTTGATCCTAGATACCAGAGAGACCAGCGGGTGGAATGACAAAATCTGCAATCTGAACAGAGCTCGACGCTGCCATGACAGTTGGCACAGTTTGTGCAAAACTCACTATGACAACATCTTGGGCAACTCAGTTGCACAAAAATGTAGAGACTTTGGGTATTTTGAAACGTGGATAGAGATTAGCAAGAAGGAAGCGTGGTCAAGCATGGCTGACAAATTCTACATAACATACACCACAAAAGTGATGTAAATTACTACAAAAATGTACTCTGTTCATGACTGGAGTACAAACACAATATGCCTTTCGTATATTTATTTCTGATTCCCAATAAATAAATATAAACTTATATCTAGTGCAGCTCGGCGGCTCAGTGGTTAGCACGGTACTATATATAGGGCAGCATGGTGGTTCAGTGGTTAGCACTGTACTATATAGAGGGTAGCATGGTGGCTCAGTGGTTATCAATGTACTATATAGGGCAGCATGATGGGTCAGTGTTAGCTTTGTACTATATATAGGGTAGTACAGTGGCTTAATGGTTAGCACTATACTATATATAGGGCAGCACGGTGGCTCAGTGGTTAGCATTGTACTATATATAGGGCAGCATGGTGGTTGAGTGGTTAGCATTTCACTATATAGGGTATGTAACGTTGCGTCCTGCAAGGTGGGGGTTTCACTCGCTTGCAGCGGTGTGAGGTAGCTTCAGCAACACACGTACACAGTCTCTTCATAGAAATTCTGGCAGTTTATTTAAAAACACTCAGCATAAACTGCCCTCAAACATAAACAATAAGTGCATAATGGAAGTTTAGCAACTTCCCCACTCTCTGGCTCCTGCCAGCATACAACTCTAGCCAAGGTTCCTTCCAGCACCCAGGGCCCTCTGCAGACCCGTCTGTCTCTCCTCCAGGAGAGATTCGGCCCTACAGCCCTGGCTGCACTCACCTCAGACTCTATATCAGAGCCTTGTGATCAGCCTCCATGCAGGCTGAAAAACACCCAGAGCTCCCGGCTCTGCTCTCACTTGTTTCCAGCACACACCGGACATCTAGAGCCAGTCTCTCTCTAGACTGCCCTAGACACACTTTTCCCAGGTTCAGAGACAGGATTGCTTTAACCCCTGGAGCCACACCCACAGGTGGTAAGGAGTGTGTAATCAGCATCACACACCCTTCCATGGCTCTGCATGTAATGCAATCCTGTGGAACCACAGGTCCCAGCCAGCTTCACATTGCAGAGCACCCACGCTTCTGCAAAACATACCGGCCCTTTGTAATACAGCCGGTTGATACCTCACATACCCTCCCCCTCTGTTCAAACCCGTAGGGGAGAACACTTGCCAATGACCTGGGGCCGCGAGACAGGGCATTACCGCTGCCATGCCCCACCAGTTGAGAGGGCCGTCCAAGAGCAGTAGTCCCTGAGGCATCGCCCGACACTGTCACCAAACCCTGTCTGGTCAACCTAGGGTTAAAGGACGTCCCATTTCCAGACAGTTCTCTCCCTGACCCCCTCCCAGGGTCACCGTAGTAGAGAGACATGTCCCCAGTCAAACCTACAGTCTTGTCCGAACCTAGGCTTTCTCGAGTACCCCTAAGGCTACTGTCGGGAACTCTAAGCTCATAGCGGCCACTATCTACAGTACATCGTAGGTTACCTCTCTGTCGGCGATTCCTTTTATCGCGCGTCTGAACTACTGGACCAACACGCCATCTTCCACTTCTTTCCACTGAACAACGGGTGGAAGACGGCTGCTGTCCCCCACACAGTTGGCGAAGCTGCTCCTTAATTTTCAGGTTGTCTTGCCACAACCGCTCCATGTCACATACATGGTGTACCCGATACTCAATAAGGCTTCGAATGTTTCCAAGACTCTCTACAGTCCCGACACAGACGAACGGAACCATACCAGCTTCCCTGGGTATCTTGCTCTCATTAGCAGCAGGGATTCTTAATCTCACCAATCCCGACTTATTCACCATGTCTTGCATGACTCGTCCGGTTTTTCCAATGACTCTCCCCACCAGAGGCCGGGGTACTTGGACGATATCTTCCGCCAGACTCTGCGCTTTCTTTCCTTTTATACTCTAGCTGTCTAGTGGCTTCTTCCTTTTGCAGTTGGACCTGCCACTTCATACGAACACATCTGAAGTGCATGTCCTTTAGAATAGCCACCCGCTGCCCAGTAATTTTACTGGTAGACAATATCACTAACTGTTCAGCCCCTGGGGTACAGTAGACCTCACACGCTTCCACAGCTCTCTTAAATTCGTCATGCATGCACCCGGTGGCACACGCTTCTCTTAAGTCCTCAGGTATATCCACCATGCACTTGACTACAGAAGTCTCATTCATCCCTGCCACATGCTTGTCAAGTTTAGCTTCCAGAGTCAGCTCTCTTTGGGCCTCCCCAGCTTCAACAAGTTTGGTCAGGATTGACACTCGCTGCTCCATTTGCTCCAAGGCTCCCTGGGACTTGGACTGGTACTCTGCCAAGCGACTTCGGAGCTCAGCCACTTCTTTCTCCAGCTCCCTTACTCGACTCTCAGTAGGCTGCCTAAGAAGTATCTCTTGTTGCAGATGGTCTTTGCTCATCCTCTTGAATGAGTCTTCACTTGCGGACCTCTCTGGTCTACGACACACTATTTCTGAGGCTTCTTCCAACTCAGCTTCAGAACATTTGGGTTTCTTACTCTTCTTACCCATGACCGTCTCTATATCCTCCATCATGGTTTTAGCAAGCAGGTCAGGCAGGCTCCCAGTCCTGGATGAGACCTTTGCTCCAGACTTCACCTCCTCAGAGGCTCTCTTCACTTCAGCGCCAGCTGTTTCTTGGGTCTTCACTGCATTATCTTCACCTTCCTCTGGGGTCTCTGCAGTGCCACCCTCAGCCTGGGTGTCACACCCTTCAACATGGCACTCTGTTCCTTTTAGAGTTTTGGGGCTAAATTCGCTGTCATCTACCCCAGCACTTGGTAGTTCACCAGTCTGCTCACCACGACTGTTGGGGATTATTCCTTCCCCCACACTCTCTAGGATTCCATTTCCTATACCACTCTCGCCTGACAGACTATCAACTTCACACTTTGAAATCATAGGGACCACCACCATTACGTCCTTGGTTGGCTCCTTCTCTGCACTTGCAGCCCGCTGATTTCTGTCATCACAATGTGTCAGTTCAATCTCTGATTCCTCAGTCTTTTGTAGGATATCACCGTCTGACTCCACCGTAGCAGGTGTTATTAGCACCATGTCTTCATTAACCAGGCATGTCACTTTCTCTGCACCCTCAGACGGCGTACACTGTGCCCCCTCTCGGCGCTTATTACGTCTTCGGCGTCGGGAGGAAGTTTTGCCCTTCTCGCCCATCTGTACCACACTGTACTCGTTTGTCACCTTACTAGAGTCAGTGTCTTTACTGGAGTCATCATCACTCCCCCTGGTATCCTGGACTATCATGTCCCCACTTAACCAGATATCTGCCTCCCTTTCTGGAGCTACCCCGTTTTTAACGGTCACACTATCGGTTATTCCCTTAGTCCTTATGTCACTAAGTTGGGTCCGTCCATCATTTTCTTTGGTCACCCCTAACTTAGGACAGTCAATTTTAGGAGGTGCCATCTCCTTCTTACCACACATAACTGCACAACAAGGACCCCTTTTCACCTCCCAATGTGGTGGGGTTTCCTTTGGGCTGTTCCGGCTCTTACACAAGCAACCGTATACGTCCCCCTGCTTCCACAAGTGCACAAATAATTTAGAGTCCCAACCTATAATAATTGGGTACAGTAAATCTGAGACTACTCTGACATCATGAGAACCACTGTCCCAGGCTGTCTTAATGACCACGCTGGAGACCGGGTATTCTGTCTCATTACTGTGGGTGCAGCCGACGTGGATCTTCCTTCCAGGAATCAAGTGGACATCAGAGGTGGCCCTCACCAGGGTCACCAAGCTCCTTGAGTCTACGACTCCTGTTACAGATTCCCCATCCACTTCCACGGAACACAGACGTGGCTTCTCGTCGGATGGGTGGTCTATATTGCAAACAGGACACTTGTGGCATGAACACTGTTGTCCCTGGCTACAGTCCATCTGCGCCACTTTACCCTTGGATTTGGGATGCTCTGCACCCTTTTGGAGGACCACCGCTTTCTGGGACTCCATCCCCTTATGGGCAACCACCCCTTTATGGGACTCCACCCCCTTATGGGCAACCACCCCTTTATGGGACTCCACCCCCTTATGGGCAACTATTCCCTTCTGGGACTCCGCCCCCTTTTGCAGTTTCCATGCAATGTCCTTAGCCCCCAGTTCACACCGTTTGCCCTTGTCTCCCTGGGCACCCAGTGTCCATACTGGCCCCCGAAGGGTACGCTCAAACTGGTCCATGGCTGCGACATCGCTACACACTGACAGCTTCTGCTGTCCCTGGACCAGGAACTGGTACCGCTCCTCCACAACGTCCGCAGGGACCATTCCCTCTTTTTGGCTTTTAGCCCCCACTGCTGTCACTGGACCTCCAGGCACATGCTGTTGGTGCTGCTGGCTCTGCAGCAGCTGGTTCAGGAGCTCCTCCATGCTGCAACGAAAAGAGGAACAGGAGGGGCGCTCCAATGGGTAATACCCGGTGGTCAAAGACAGGGGGGGTTAGAGAACCACTAACCTTTCCGGGTTGTACCGCCCGTACAACCAGGATCTCCAGCCTGTGGTGTATCACTGCTCACCAAGCAGGGCCTTGCAATTCCGGCTGGCCTGGAACCTCCAGTCGCTGGACTCTCGCCACTGCAGCACGGGTCCCCAACGACCTGCTGATTCACCGCCAGGTGCTTGAGAGCGCTGTCCCTGTTCGTGGACCCGCCGATCCACCGCCAGCTGCTTGAGTGCGCAGACAATTTTCGTGGACCCGCCGATCCACCGCAAGCAGTCCGTATCCACAGGAATATGTCCTAGGCCGTTGCCCCTAGCAACCAGGCTGCATTGCCCCTAGCAACCAGACCGCATGCCCGCATTCGAGACACCATATGTAACGTTGCGCCCTGCAACGTGGGGGTTTCACTCGCTTGCAGCGGTGTGAGGTAGCTTCAGCAACACACGTACACAGTCTCTTCATAGAAATTCTGGCAGTTTATTTAAAAACACTCAGCATAAACTGCCCTCAAACATAAACAATAAGTGCATAATGGAAGTTTAGCAACTTCCCCACTCTCTGGCTCCTGCCAGCATACAACTCTAGCCAAGGTTCCTTCCAGCACCCAGGGCCCTCTGCAGACCCCTGTCTGTCTCTCCTCCTGGAGAGATTCGGCCCTACAGCCCTGGCCTGGCCTGGCGGAACTCACCTCAGACTCAATATCAGAGCCTTGTGATCAGCCTCCATGCAGGCTGAAGCACCCAAAGCTCCTGGCTCTGCTCTCGCTTGTTTCCAGTCCACACACTGGACATCTAGAGCCAGTCTCTCTCTAGACTGCCCTAGACACACACCACCCAGGTTCAGAGACAGGATTGCTTTAACCCCTGGAGCTACACCCACAGGTGGTAAGGAGTGTGTAATCAGCATCACACACCCTTCCATGGCTCTGCATGTAATGCAATCCTGTGGAACCACAGGTCCCAGCCAGCTTCACATTGCAGAGCACCCACGCTTCTGCAAAACATACCGGCCCTTTGTAATACAGCCGGTTGATACCTCACAGGTAGCACAGTGGCTCAGTGGTTAGCATTGTACTATATAGGGCAGCATGGTGACTCAGTGGTTAGCATTGTACTATATAGGGCAGCACAGTGGCTCAGTGGTTAGCATCATACTATATATAGGGCAGCACGGTGGCTCAGTGGTTAGCTATGTACTATATAGGGCAGCACGGTGGCTCAGTGGTTAGTATTGTTCTATATATAGGGCAGCACAGTGGCTCAGTGGTTAGCACTGTACTACCTATGCAGATTGTGAGCTGGGTACAGTGATGATCACATCTGTAAAGTGCTGTGGCATTAATGGCGCTATATAGTGTCGCGGGCGGAAGGGCGCGCTCGCCACGCTCGGGTCCAGGGCTTCTGATGCTGCTGCTCGGTGGCTCGAGCGGTGGGCCGGACTCGGGGACTCGAGCAGCGCTCCTCACCCGTGAGTGAAAAGGGATGGTTTGTTTGGGGAGATAGTTCGTGATGCCACCCACGGGTCGTGGTTGATGATGGCACCACCGCTGCTGGTGACGGGGATCCCGGGAAGGATGGTAGGGAGCAGCTAGGATGTTGTCCCCTCCAAGGGTAGGGATTGGTGGTCCCGGGGCCCGATGGTGATACGGGGAGGCTGGATGGCTGGGGTGCAGGGTTGCAGGGGCAGCGTGGCGTGGTGCCGGATGGCACTGGTGTACTCACTCAGACAGTCAATGACAGAGTCTCTGGTAAACCAAACGGCCGGATGGACGGGTCCCGCAGCTGGCTGCAGTGTTGTTGTGCTCTCCCCGGACAGCTGATGGTAGCTGTCTTTCCCTGCACCTGTTAGAATGTTCTGACTCCTGTGGTTGCCCACCGGTAGTCCTTTCCACGGCGTATAGGTGCCATAGGAGCCCGTTTTGCCCGCAGGCGCTGGCCCTTGGATCTCTAGCCTATGGCGGTGGCTGTATATCTTCTCGGTGTGGACTGTTGCCTTCTGTCGGGTCTTGGTTGTTGGGAAACCCCTGGGGTTCCTGTCTCACTCGGATTTGACTGTTCTCGGCGGCTCCAAGCCTGGTCGGGGTCTGATGGCCCTGCCTGTGTGCTTAGCTTCACTCCGCTCCCCGGTTCGGTACCGGCGGGCCAACTCCCGACCCCGGTCCTACGACTCTGCAGAAATTCGCTAACTCCTGCAGACGGCCACCACCGTCTGCCAACCTTGCTGTCAGTGCCTGAGCTCCGGCCCAGATACTTGCAGTTTCTACTCCTCTCACTTTCACCTCCTGAACTCATCTGCTCCTTTTCCCGCCTCCAGGCCTGTGAACTCCTCGGTGGGTGGGGCCAACCACCTGGCTCCGCCCCACCTGGTGTGGATATCAGACCCTGGAGGGAGGCAACAAGGCTTTTTGTTTGACTGGTGTAACTGTCTAGGGGAAGGGGTGTGTAAGGTGTTATGTCTGTGACTACCTGGCTAGTCCAGGGCGTCACATATAGCAATGCACAACAATAACTTGTATAAGTGAGTTTCAGCTGACATACTTTTTATTTATTCTCTCAGATGCTCGATCCATGTAAAAAAACATCTGAACAGTCCAATTGAATGACATTGAATAACAGTGGCAAATGTGCTGTCAAATTTTTAGCACATATAATACACACACATATAATAAGCTCGCCTGAATGAGTCCTAATACTGAGTCATCCTACAAATTAGGCAGGCACATTCAAGAAATTTCTGTTATTTGACTGGAACATTGTTATTCAGCTCTGTTGTATCCTAGCACATGCAAAGCAAGTCTGTTTTCTTCGATAACGTTGTCCCACACAGTGTTAAAAATACAGAAAAAGAACATTAATTCTGCCTCCCGTTCTCTCCCGTGTATTTCTTATGTATTTTTCAGCGACTTTAATTAGGTATAATTGTTGGAACTTTGATATAAGTTATGATTTAGCTCCAACTTCCTCCATTCCCGGTGTGAGCGACCTATGAGTCCACCCTGCGCACACACTCCGCCACCTGCATCATTGAAGCGATAAAACTAACCCGGCTGGAAAGTACCAATCCAATAACGACTCTTCTCTAATTATACTACAGAGGAAACTGCTCACATAATGATATACTGCCCTAAAATCTTTGCGTTTGCCATATTTCCTCATTTCTGAATATGGATTTAATAATACGCTTATTCTATAATTACCATTTCTGTTCCTAGAACCTCATCATCTACAGAGCGGTTACGGCATAAAGTATTATTGCATTCACGAGTGCTAGCTGAGTATGCCAGAGTCGGAGTTCCTTCAAGTTTATCTTCCGCACTGAAAATCCTTACATATTTTTTTTTTAGAAAACCTGGATGGTATTATAGGAATTGTAATCTTTAATTAATAGCTGGATATTATAAGTAATTGTAGTTCTCTGTACTCATTATCCTGTGTCTGCTGATGTATGAAGAGGGGTACTGTTAGCTATTGTCCAGACTTTTGTTTGAGTAGGCTTCTCCTGTCTGGGCAATATGGCAGAAGATAAAGATTTAATGAAAACCAAAGTCTTATTTAGAATGGATAATGGTTACAAGTTTCTTATCTGGTGAGCTGGGAATTAAGGAATTTGTGTTTTAAGGCAAGGTGATATGTCATTGTTTGCAGCTGTTCCTTTGAGGTATTACTATAAAAATACAGATGTATTTATAAAAAGTCAGAAACGCTTATATTTTACCTCTGACGGTTATTCTGACTTGTCTCCTCATATATCAGACTAAAGTCTTCAACAGGAGCAGATGTGTTCGGCGCAGCATCTGTCTTTCTCCATTTTTCTTGGGACTCTCCTCCCATTTCTCTTATTTCCTTGCCCTTTTTTTTCACCAAACTCCTCCCTGCTGTTAACCCTTAGGCTATGTGCCCACGGGAGTTTGTACCTGCGGATATAGAATCAGGGTTTCCCGTAGCTGCTCACCGGAATCCGCAGCTATTTTTAGCTACGGTAGTACAGCGAAATAGCTGTGGTAAACCTGCGGGCATTTGTGCGGCTTACCTGCGGAAGTCCCGGCCTCCATCTCCATAGTGGAGGGCCGGGATTTCCGCAGATAATTCCGCTAAAATAATTGACATGCAATTACGTGCGGCTGCGGGACATCCACAGCATATTCCGCAGCCGCACATACCGCAGCATGGACACAGCACTTCCCATGTCCCATAGGATAACATGGGGAGTGTCTGTACATGCTGAAACCTGTGGATTTATCTGGAAAATCCAGAAAATCCGTGGATTTTCCGCAGATAAATCCGCAGGTTTAATCTCTCGTGGGCACATAGTTTAAGGTACCACTGAAGCAGTCACTACACTGTGGTCATCTAGTGGCCGTACCAAATATTACACAATATTTTCAAGCAAGACACAGTTACATATATTAATTCAAATAAATGGCGGATTGCAGGCCATTGGCGGCCGAGCGTTACACCCTCTTACAATGTTATGACTTTTGGTGAGAGAGAAACGCCGCAAGAGTAATGGGTTAATAAAATCTCAGTATTCCCAACATATACATATATATATTTCTACTTTTCAGACCTCGCCCGCAGTTTTCTTGCTGATGCTATTCTAAGGTTCACCTCTCCTTGTCCTGCTTTTAAGCATCTTGAGATAATTGTTTGGGGGCAACATTCTATAACCCGGTAATTTCTCCATCTCTATGGAGGCAATTTATGGATAGTATTACACTAAGCCTGGGATCATTACAGTTCAGCACTGACTGTGAAACCTGTCATTATCATGTTATACAGCAAGTCTTGCCATTGAAGTCACTGTAGTGTAATGTGTACCCGGCAGAAAAAAAAACAGACTGCGGGGAGTACAGGGAAACATAGGCTTTGACAGCACATGAAACGCGTTGCCCTCTTGCTCCTCTCGTGTTGCCTTTAGGTTTGTTTATCCACATTTTCATTCTGCTTCTGTTCATTGCTTTGATTAAAAATCCCCTTTTGCACCTTTTTTTTAACTGATGTATCTTGATGTTTCCATATACAATATATGTAACAGATAAGAGGGTTTTAATGCCATATGTCTTTAAATCCAATGCTAAAAAAAATGAAATTATCATAGTACTGCATAAGAAAGCGAGATCATTATAGTATTAGGGGCATAAGGTCATATGACAGATCTTTAGTGTAGGCTTTCATCTGCTACCGTATTTTCACTAGTTTCAGACCCATTAGTCATTAATTAATTTATTTATTTACAAAGCAGCGTCTATCGACAATTCTAGACTTCTTACTGTCCTCTATTTAGACCTATAACTAATAAAGAAACAGAACTGGATGGCACTCAGTTAGTAGTTTCTCTTATTTCAGCAGTGTTTTTTCTCTGTTGCCTTTGGGCTCGTTGCGGAGCGTTGTGAGCTTGGATTCCATTGAGCTTGGAGAATCAGGGCAAGTCGATGGGGCTGTGAACTTAGTGGTAGCTGAACTTTCTGCTTGCCTCAAACTGTGAAATTAGTGGTTATGCCCAACTGTGTTCCCCAACTGTGATGTATGGGCTGTGCACACCTCCATGCTCCCACACCCCCGGGCACTCCTCAGGGGATCTCAGGACTCCAGCACTATTAAGTCCATCTGCAATTTAAAGGGGTTGTCTGGTCTAAATCCATAAGTCTTTAGTCACTCTATGTGACTGCAGACTTGTGAATCCTCACATTGTGTGCACTGCGCGCTGTGAAGATTCTCCGATGTCAGAGCTATGAGCGGTGGTCACATGGCCACAAATATGTGATATGGATAGTTCTGGGCAGAAATGAACTAGATGGGCACTACTTCACTCAATGCAAGCGTATTGAACAAGGCCGCGCACCTACTCGGGTTCTGGACAGAAGTCTGTATATCGGATACTCACCGCCACATAACCGCCTTTCCCTGCTCTGACATCAGAGAATCTTCACAGAACACAGTGCACTTAATGTGAGGATTTACAGATCTGCAGTCACATAAAGTGACACAGAGGGGCTGAAGACTTGTGGGTTTAGACCAGACAACCCCTTTAACTCTCATTTTCCAACAGAATTCTAACACCGAGGGATCTATTTAAACCACTCACCTTCTTCCAGATTTTTCTGCATACTTAACGAATGCTCAGTCATTCATCATGTACCAATCCCACCAAGAAGCCATGTAATACAATGCCTTTCTACAGGTGCATCTCAATACATTAGAATATCATCAAATAGTTAATTTATTTCAGTAATTCAATGCAAAAAGGGAAAAGCATAATATTATATAGAGTCATTACACACAGAGGGATCTATTCCTATATATTATATAGAGTCATTACACACAGAGGGATCTATTCCTATATATTATATAGAGTCATTACACACAGAGGGATCTATTTTAAGTGTTTATTTCTGTTAATGTTGATTATTATGGCTTACAGCCAATGAAAACCCAAAAGTCGTTATCTCAGAAAATTAGAATATTATATAAGACCAACTGCAAAAATGATTTCAAATTCAGAAATGTTGGCGTCTACTGAAAAGTCTGTACAGTAAATGCCTCAATACTTGGTCATGGCTCCTTTTGCATGAATTACTGCATCAATGCAGCGTGGTATGGAGGCGATCAGCCTGTGGCACTGCTGAGGTGTTATGGAGCCCAGGTTGCTTTGATAGCAGCCTTTAGCTCGTCTGCATTGTTGGGTCTGGTGTCTCTCAAGAAGGAAAAATGTACTTTTTGATAATATTCTAATTTATTGAGATGCACCTGTAAATCAGAGTGGACTGGGTGCCCCTTTGAATTTGTGGCGCACTGGACTAGCCAGGTCGTCACAGGTAACACGCAAACACCCCCACCCCCACTAGACAGTAACATTAGCCAAACACAAAACCCTTGTTGCCTCCCTCCAGGGTCTGATGTCCACACCAGGTGGGGCGGAGCCAAGCGGTTGGCCCCAACCACCGAAGAGTACACAGGCCTGGAGGCGGGAAAAGTGACAGTGGAGTGGAGGAGTTCAGTGGAGGAGGTTGAAGTGAGAGGAGCCAAAGTGGAGAGTGTCTGGGTTGGTGGCCCAGGCACTGACAACGAGGTTGGCAGACGGTGGTGGCCGTCTGCAGGAGTGGTGAATCAACGTGGAACCGTAGGACCGGGGTCGGGCGTTGGCCCGCCGGTACCGACCGGGGAGCGAAGTGAAGCCAGCACACACAGGCAGGGCCATCGGACCCCGGCTAGGCTTGGAGTCACCGTCAACAGTCAAATCCGAGTGTGACAGGAACCCCAGGGGTTTCCTAACAGCCAAAAACCCGTTAGAAGGCAACCGTCCACACCGTGACGGTATACAGCTACCGCCTAAGGCTAGAGACCCAAGGGCCAGTGCCTGCGGGCAAACGGGCTCCTCCGGCATCCATACACCGGGGAGCGGACTACCGTTGGGGATCCATCGTAGTCAAACAACTACACAAAGGTGCAGAGAAAGACAGCCGCCATCACCTGTCTGGGGAGAGACACTTCAGCCGGCTGCGGGACCCGTCCATCCAGCCGTTTGGTTTACCGAGGACTTTGTGCATCTCTTACTGAGTGAGTACACCCGTGCCATCCGGCACTGCGCCGCGCTGTCCCTGCAACCCTGCACCTCACCAACCCCGTCTCCCCGTCACACCACCGGACCCCGGCACCAACAACATCCCAGCTGCTCCCCACCATCGCTCCCGGAATCCCCGTCACCAGCAGCGGTGGTGCCCATCTTCACCACAACCCGTGGGTGGCGTCACGGACTAAATCCCCCAAACCAACCACCCTTTTCACTCACGGGCGAAAAGCGCCGCTCGAGTCCCCGGATCCGGCCCACCGCTCGAGCCACCGAGCAGCAGCCACAGCAGCGCCGGACCCGAGCGTTAGCGAGCGCAGCGCGGCGCCCGCGACACGTTGGTCTGTCATACAGACAGAATTAGTAACACTGACTCTTCTGCTTTAATGACTGGGAATATAAAGGAAAAATAAGGGGTGACATTTTACTACTTAAGGTCAGTAGTCATGGGTGTACTCACAGATAATCGGGACCGACGGACCTAACCAAAATTTTTAAAAACTCTGGTTCCAGCTCGGGATTGATCCTGGATACCTGGCTGTATTCCGGTGGCCATATAAGTCTATGGGATAGAAGGGATATTGGGATAGGAGCATGCATACTATATTATATATACACCCCTGCAGTTCCAACATAATCCACACAAGGTCCCACGATGATTCAGCTCTCGTACATTTAAAATTACACAGTTCGATCATGGAACATGTTCACACGCTGTAACTGCAAGCAGAGACTGAGCCGCGATCAGCGATGACATCACTCAGGTAAGTTGCAGTCACAGCTGGAGGTTCTGACTGTCCTCTACCTGTGACTACAGGTAACCTGACCTCAGGGTACTTCATTAAACTCAAAGACCCAAGTGAGGTCAGGTTAACTGCAGTCACAGGTAGAGGACCATGGGAATCTCCAAGCTGTGAACGCAACTTACCTAGTGATGTCACCGCTGATCGCTGTTCAGTCTCTGCCTGCAGTTACAACATGCGGACATGTTCCATGATAATTTCAAATGTAGCAGAGCTGAATCATCATGGGATCTGGTGTGGATTACGTCGGACCTGCAGGGGTGTTTTGGGGGTTAATAAAGGGGTGAAAGAGGGTGTTTTTTGTCTTTTATGCAAACTAAAGGATTTTTTCATTTTTTCACTTTATTTCTTTTAACTTACAGATTATTAATAGTCTCATAGACACATCCCATTACTACTCTAGGGCTTAGTGGCAGCTATGGGCAATCGGTAAGAGCCAGTAAAGTGCTGGGATAGTCGCATGTAACTGATGCGACAATCCTGGGCGGCAGCATACTGCTATTTTTAGGCTGGGGGCTCCCAAAAACCATGGGTCTCCCCAGCCTGAGAATTCCAGCCCCCAGCTGTCGGTCTTTATCATGGCTGAGTATCAAAATGGGGGGGACCACACACTGTTTTTTTTAATTATTTAATTAATGTTTTTTTAAAACACATTCGGTTCCTCTTAGTTTGATACACAGCCAAGATAAGCGTAGGGCTGGGGGCTGCAACCTGTAGCCAGGGGCTATATCTGTGCTGGATATCATAATATGTGGGGCCCTATTCCTTTTTTTTTTTATTTATTTCTACTGTGTGAGAGGGTGAAAGCATATTAGTGACCTTTATCCACTGTGAAATGCTGCAAAATGCTTATTTACATTGTATGCATTCGTACTGACCAGCCACAAGAGGCCGCTGTTTTGCATCTGCATTTGACGGTTTGGTTACTATAGCAATATCTCAACTGACTTCTTGACTGGACTTGGAGAGCTGAGGAGACGGTGTGTGAGCTGCAGGGAAAGCGAGAGGTGTGCGTAACGAAAAGGAGCTGCTGCAGAAACACTTAACACTAGAAGTCCCAGAGAGGGGTCATTTAACATTTCTACCTTTGGAACCCAGAGACGGGTCGAATGACCTGAAGGATTTTAGCTAACATCCAATAATCACCGTCTTTTGTTCTGTAATTAAGGCCATTACTGTCGCACCACAGGAGGTTGTTGTTTTCCATTGAGTTTAGCCATTTAGTTTCTAGTTAGTTCTATTCAGTTTGGACTAAGGGTCATTTGACCCTCTTTTGGGACTTCAGGGGGGAGCTCGAAATTTCTGGGACTTCTAGTGTTAAGTGAGTTGTGAAAAGATTCGTGTTGGAGTTTAGCAAAGAGGACCACAATGCGTGTGAGCAGCATCCTGTGCTGGAGAGTCCCCATTCTGCAGTTGCTTGCTATACTGGTTCACGGTGAGAGTGTACCGTCCCGGGCTCGGCCGCAACCGAGCCGCTCGGATCTGGGCTCGCTGGTGAGTGGCTCGAGCGCCTCCGGACCCGGGGGCCGTGTGGTCACTCTAATCTGAAAGGGGCTGGCATTATAGGGGACGTAGATGTACGGCTGGAGCAATGGTTGCGTTCGTGACGCCACCCACGTGTTGTGGTGAAGGTGGACACCACCACTGCAGTTACTGGGCACCCGGGGGAGATGTTGCGCAGCAAGATGTTAACCCCCTCCGTGGGTAGGGATGGTGGCCCCGGGACCCGTTGGGGGAGTAGTTGGGCGGTGCAGGCAGGTGCGCGGCCAGAGGGCACTGTTGTACTCACGATTAGTAACACACACCAGTCTCTGGTAAACCAAGATGATGGTGGTCGGTGCCCGCAGCCAGCTGCGGTCTGGTCCCCCACCCGGTTGGTGGTCTCTGCCTTTCTCCTGCACCTTTTTGAGTGTTGATGGACTACCTGAACTTGCAATACAGGAGTCCGCTCATTGGCTTGTGATTGTCGGTGGAGCCCTTTGCCTGCAGACGCTGGCCTGTGGGATCTCTCTGCCTGGGCGGTAGCTTTCTTTTCCCCCTCGTTGGGCTGTTGTCTTCAGTCGGGACTTTGGGTGGGAAAGGACCTATAGTCCTGGCCGCAATCAGTTAATTAACTCAGTCCAGTAGCTTCTGGACCTCGTTTCAGAGTCTGAGTACCCCCCCTTTGTGCTCCGGTTTCCAAGTCGGTTCCCCGGGTGGGTACCGGCGGGCCACTACCCAGTCCCGGTCCACCACGGTTCCACCAAGCCGTCTTTCCAGCTCCTGCAGGCAGAGGGCTCCGTATGCCTCCTAGCCAAAGGTGCCCGGGCTCCAACCCTGGCACCTGTCAGACAGCTGCAGACCTGGAACACAGGCCTGCTTCCACTCTCCTTCCACTGACTAACTCACTGCACAACTGACTGAACAACTGACGTTTTTCCCGCCTCAGGCTCTCTGAACTCCTCGGTGGGCGTGGCCAACTGCCTTGGTCTGCCCCCTGGTGTGCCCATCAAGCCCTGAGGGGGGTGACTAGGGTTTTAATGGTTGGCTGATGACACCTTATTAGGGGACAGGTGTTGTGCGGGGCTCTAACTGTGACTACCTGGCTAGTCCAAGGCGTCACAAGAGGATCTCCAAGTCTCTTATAATGGCAGCTGGACACCATAGTACCCGGGTACAGTAGACTGGGTCCACGACTGCATGCACGCTACACATTATGTTTTGGTACCAAAACACCTATCTGTTCTGGTTAGGCCTGCTATATGCACACAGGCTCTGCTGTGTCAGTTTACAGTTAAATTTCAAATCTTAAAGGGACAGCGCCACATATTTGCATTGATTGTTGCTCTATAAGATTTCCAGCTGTGTGGTTTGCCTTCCCACTTTTACTATCTGCCTTCTCTGTGAGGCTTCAGCAATTAAGGGTATTCAGCAGTGTGCTGTTTCTATTTGTCTTAGTTAAAACTGTTATTTAATGTTTTTCATGCTTGTCTCTGCTGCCATCTACTGGTCAGACCTTTCGGCTCCTCTGTTTCTTTTGTCCAGCCCATGGGAGTGTCTGATGACCCTCTTGCATCACATCCTGGGGTGTGCATTCCAAACCAGAGTTTGTGAGAACAACATCCCTTATTGGAGCTACTAGGAGCAAAGTCTTCTGACCACGTAGTAGCTTCAGAGGCAAGCATCGCTGGAGAATTACAATGCCAAGTACTTGGATTACTGCACTCTGCATGTCCTAAACTTTGGAGAAAATAAACCACCCTTGTTTCATCTCAGCATGTGCATGTTTCACTCTGGAGCGCTCTGGTCCTGTCTGCCCCACCTATAGGAAAAACGAAGGTAAGATTCTCACAACCTCTCACAACTACACACCTTCCATAGCCTTTAAGTGGGGACAGAACAGTCAGAAGACTGCTTAGCAGCTCAATACCCCGGCTACAGATCCCTAAGAGCCCTGTAACTTCCCATGTAATCTGCCTAGCAACAAGCCTTGTGCACTAGTCTGCCTGCACAGTGCATGCCTGGACAAGCCTAAGGGGAAGCTCTCCCATCTGCCACGTCCTGTGTCACCTCTGCTTGCATTGTAAAGGGACAGTTTATACACATGCTGTTTCTCTCTTGCTATACTCCTTCTATAGACTTGCAGTACATTATACCTCATTACTGCACATTGCTGGACTGCGAACCCCAAGTTTTGCTAAAGACACCTTGGGAATCTCATCAGGGAGTCCTTGCAGAGCTGCACAACGATTTTCGGACCCCTATTCAAAAGTCAAGTTTTTTAAAGAGACAGTACACCTTAAATCAAAATGGCCGAAAAAGACCTTGGACAGTTCCCCACTGCTGAAACAGAGCAAATACAATCTGATACTGTCCATTATGAAGCCCAGGAGGCAGATCCCACGCTTCCAGCAGACCAAGTTGTCCGACCGAAGCGCTCTTCCAAACCCACGATAAAGGCCACTGAAAACTATCACACTATGAAACATGAGCTATGTGAACACCTGGAAGAACTGTGGGAACGAGTCACCTATTACATGTCAAGACTTGAATCCTCATCAGGTGATGCCGCATGCTTACAAGCCGCTATGGAACGGCTGAACACAGCTCATGAAAGATACAAGAGACTGTCAACAAGGTACATTACCTTTCTAAAAGACTCTAAAATTGATGAAGCTCTTTCAGACCTGAGCATGGCAGAAGAGGTGGACAAGGAAAGAGATGCCAAGGTGCAAGATGCCATAGACAAGGCCGAACACCGTATCTCTCACCAGCAAGAAACTGGATCACACCGATCAACCTCATCTAGACGTTCCTCTGGGTCATCCGGGTCATCATCCTCAAGAAGCTCAGCCCTGAGCGACAGGATACTAGAGGCCCGCATAAGAGCGGAAGAATTCAAGGTGAGACGTTCCTTCACAGAAAGAGAAGTAGAGAAAGAAGCCAGAAGCAGAAGCCAAAAGGACAGAAGCAGAAGCCCTTGCAAAAGCAGAAGCCGCTAAAGCAGAAGCCCTTGCAAAAGCAGAAGCTGCTAAAGCGGAAGCCAAAAGGGCAGAAGCAGAAGCCCTTGCAAAAGCAGAAGCTGCTAAAGCAGAAGCCAAAAGGGCAGAAGCGGAGGCTCGGATAAAGATTCTTCGGTTACAGATGGAAGAGGAAGTTGCGCTAGCTAAAGTGAGACTACTTGAGCAAGCATTGATCCAAGCTCCTGATCCAGCTCACTCGCCACCACTGGAAGCAGACAATCCAGTTGATCGCACAAGAGACTATGTACTGAATCAGTTACCTGTAGCAACCCTGGTTTGCAGTACCATCCAAGCCGACAACACCGAAACCTCCAACTTACCTCTACCAGTGCCATTGCCACCTAAAGCACCCGAGCAAATTAATAACAGACACCAAGAGGTGCCCTCTCAAACACAGTCACCACGGCAAGATGGCAACCAAGTGTTTCCTGACCCACTTCCACAGCTCAAGCAGCGGTCATCAGAATCTACAGAGGCTAAACCACAGCTCAACCCTGCAGCAACGTCATTTTACCCGGGAACATCTCATCCATTCACGCCAGGCAGCCCATACGCCCCAGGGGCATTACGAGTCGTCGTGGCAACAAGTGGTGAGAAATCAGATATGTCTGAGTTTGCCAGGTTCATGGTGAGCAGAGAGCTAATCAACACTAGTCTCACGAAATTTGATGATCGTGCAGAGAGCTACAGGGCCTGGAAAGCAACTTTCAAGGCAGCCATCGCCAATCTCAACTTTACTGCAGAACAGGAGCTCGACCTCATGATCAAGTGGTTGGGCCCAGGCTCTACAAACCGTATCAAGAGCCTCAGAACCGTCTACGTGGGACAAGCAGAAGCAGGTCTCGCTGCTGCATGGCAGAGACTGGAACGCACCTTTGGCAGCGCAGAAGCAATAGAGAAAGCCCTATTCAAGAGACTGCAGGACATCCCAAAGATCAACCTTAAAGAAGTCCACAAGCTTCAAGACCTAAGTGATCTGCTCATGGAGCTGGAGCTCGCCAAAAGAGATCCTCGTCTGTCTGGGCTGTGCTACCTGGATACAGCCCATGGAGTGAACCCAATCGTGGTGAAGCTGCCATACAGTCTGCAGGAGAAATGGGCAACGTCAGTCTCAAGGTACAAAAGAGTGCATGACGTCACCTTTCCCCCATTTATTCAGTTCTGCAAGTTCATCAACGAGCAGGCCCAGATGAGGAACGACCCCAGCCTCGACTTCCTAGAGTTCAACACTTCGGCAGCTGCAACAACATCATCATCAAGGTATGAAGGTGCCATACACAAACGCAGAGACATTAAGAACACTGTGAGTGTCCGGAAGACTGAGCTACCAACACCTGCAACACCCACAGATAAACAGTACACCGTCTCATCACGAGATAAGTCTTTCAATCAAGAATGTCCCATCCATAAAAAACCACACGCACTGAACAAGTGCAGGGGGTTTAGATCCAAAACCCTACAGGAGCGCAAGAAAGTCCTCACAGAGCTTGGGATCTGTTTCAAATGCTGCGCATCACTTGAGCACATGGCCAAGGACTGTAAATCCATCGTCAAGTGTGAGGAGTGTCATAGTGAAAAACACGTTTCAGCCATGCACCCAACCCAGCTAGCTAGAGACACACCGGCTGCAGTCACCACCACTCCCACTCCAAGTCATGGCGGGGAGCCCAAGAATCAGACTGACACCACCACAGCCGTCTCCTGCTCATGCTCAGAGGTATGTGGAGAGGGCCAAACACAGCAATGTTGTGCCCGAATATGCCTCATCAAGGTTTATCCCGAGGGACATCCAGAAAAGGCAATGAAGGTGTATGCCATCATAGACGACCAAAGCAACCGGTCCCTGGCAGGAACCAAATTCTTTGAAGCCTTCGGAATTAATGGACCATCAGAACCCTACACCTTGAACACCTGCTCGGGTCGCATAGAGACTAGCGGCAGAAGAGCCCAGGGATTCATTGCTTCTCCTATCAATGGGAAGACTGAAATACCTCTACCAACGCTCGTTGAATGTGACCAAATAGCCAGCCACAGGAATGAAATTCCTACCCCAGAAGCTGCATTTCATCAACCACACCTAAGACACCTCGCTAGTGTTATCCCACCTCTGGACAATAATGCAGAGATTCTACTCCTGCTCGGCAGAGACAATCTAAGGGTACACAAGGTGCGACAACAGTGTAATGGGCCTGACTATGCACCATACGCCCAGAGACTGGACTTGGGATGGGTAGTCATAGGAAATGTGTGCGTTGATCGATCAGAAATTGACTCCTTCAAGACTTATGTGCATGGAGATGGGCGCACAACCTGCTTAAAGCCATGTCCTCTTCACTATGGAGTGAAAGAGAAGTCTCCAGACACAATACAGCTACCTGACATCGCTTCTTCTCTGCATATCGACAACTTGGGAAGATCAGTCTTTCTCACAACCAAGGACGACGATAAAGTAGCCTTGTCAGTAGAGGACAGAGAATTCATCGGAATAATGGACTGTGAGTTTTCTAAAGACAAAACCAACCATTGGGTCTCTCCATTACCCTTCCGATCTACCAGGGTAAGACTCCCAAACAACCGAGCTCAAGCTCAGACCAGATTTAACTCTCTTCAGCGTTCTATGAACAGCAAACCTGAAATGAGAGAACATATTGTTGCCTTTATGGACAAAATATTCCGCAACAACCACGCAGAACCTGCTCCATTCTTGAAGAAGAACGAAGAGTGTTGGTATCTGCCTTCATTCGGTGTATACCACCCACGAAAACCGAATCAAATCAGGGTTGTCTTCGACTCCAGCGCCAAACATGAAGACGTATCCCTTAACGATGTTCTCCTCACAGGTCCTAACCTAACAAACAACTTGGTAGGAGTATTTCTGAGGTTCAGAAAAAAGCTTGTCGCCATCACTGCCGATATTGAACAGATGTTCCACTGTTTCCTAGTCAGAGAGGACCACCGGAACTTCCTCAGATTTCTGTGGTACAAGGATAATGACACCAATAAAGAGATGGTGGAATATCGTATGAGGGTCCACGTATTTGGAAACAGCCCTTCACCCGCAGTTGCAACCTATGGTCTCCGGAGAACCGCATTAGAGGGAGAATCTGAGTATGGAACAGACGCCAGAGACTTTGTTGAGAAAGACTTTTATGTAGATGATGGGCTCAAATCACTACCCACCGAGGAAGAAGCCATTGATTTGCTCAAAAGGACTCAAGGCATGCTGTCCCAGGCAAAACTCAGGTTACACAAAATTGCTTCCAATAGCCTGACCGTAATGAGAGCCTTTGAGTCGGGTGATCATGCCCCTGGGTTCAAGGACATTGACTTGGGGCTAGACAGTCCACCCGTGCAGAGGAGCCTGGGCATCAGATGGGATCTTGCAGCCGACTCCTTCGGATTTCAAGTAAGTTGCTCAGACAAGCCATTCACAAAACGTGGTGTCCTCTCTATAGTGAACAGCTTGTTCGACCCACTGGGATTTGTGGCGCCTATCACTATACAAGGCAAATCCTTGCTGAGACAATTCTCTGAAACCGTCAAGGACTGGGATACCCCACTCCCTTCCGACAAACATCAAAAATGGAAAGCTTGGAAACAGTCGTTGTGTGGGTTGAACAACATCCACATCCCAAGATGTTATCTCAAAATCTCCCTCACCTCTAGCATAAAGAAGGAACTGCACATCTTCTCAGATGCCTCCACAGAAGCCATAGCAGCGGTTGCATACCTGAAAGTGACAGACCCCAACGGACAAAACTACGTTGGATTTGTATTTGGCAAGGCGAAGCTGGCCCCGAAGCCCGACCATACCATTCCCAGACTGGAACTCTGTGGCATCGTTTTGGCAGTGGAAATTGCCGACTTCATACGACAAGAACTGTGTGTCGAAATAGATGAGGTCCAATACTACACTGACAGTAAGGTCGTTTTAGGTTACATCTACAATCAATCAAGACGATTTTATGTGTACGTCAGTAACCGCATTGAAAGGATCAGGAGATCCTCCAAACCAGAACAATGGCGTTATGTACCATCTGAACTGAATCCAGCAGATCACGCAACTAGACCTATGTCTATAAGTTCTTTTGCTAACTCTTCTTGGGTTACAGGTCCAGAGTTCCTGCTGAGACAGTCAGAAGAAGGTGTCCAGGAAGCCTTCAGCATCCTAGATCCAGACAACGATCCAGATGTCCGAGCTGAAGTCAATAACCTGGCCACCAGTGCAGAAAAAACTTCCAACCTCGGTTGCCAACGTTTTGAACGTTTCTCCAGCTGGATGAGGCTCGTCAGGACTGTCGCTAGGTTAGTGCATATCGCCAGATGCTGTCGTACTGACCTTAATAACAAAGACTGTCATCGCTGGCATGTCTGCCACAAAGCCCTTTCTGCTGAGGACATCTCCCATAGCGAGTCCCTCATAATACGCCACCTCCAACAGAGTGAATTCGCCATAGAATGGAAGTGTTTATACAACAAACAGCAGATTCCATTAAGAAGTCCTCTCGCCAATTTAAACCCAGTCATCGACAGTTTCGGCTTACTGATAGTTGGCGGTCGTTTGAACCAGGCTAATCTTGGAGTTGCAGAACAAAATCCTCTCATCATTCCCAACAAACACCATGTTACAGTCTTGCTGATCCGACACCAGCATGAAAAGACTGAACACCAAGGCAGGCAAATTACAGAAGGTGCTTTACGGTCTGCAGGCCTCTGGATTATTGGAATGAAGAGACGTGTAGCATAAATACTACACGATTGTGTGCACTGTTGTAAAGCGAGAGGAAAACAACTGTACCAGCAAATGGCTGACTTGCCTACAGACAGACTTTCTACAGAGCCACCTTTCACCTATGTGGGCCTAGACGTTTTCAGACCATGGACGGTGTCCACACGCAGAACTCGCGGAGGCCAAGCAAACAGCAAGCGGTGGGCTGTGTTATTCACCTGCATGAGTGTTCGAGCCGTTCACATTGAGGTGTTAGAGTCCATGGATACCTCCAGCCTAATCAACGCCTTGAGAAGGTTCCTTGCCATCAGAGGACCAGTGAAACAGCTGAGGTCTGACGATGGAAGCAACTTCGTCGGTGCATGTAGAGAACTGAACATCGACACCAAACCTATCCAAGATCAGCTGGCAGAGAAAGGTTGCACCTGGATCTTCAATCCCCCTCACAGTTCTCACATGGGAGGCTCCTGGGAGAGGATGATCGGGATTTCACGCAACATCTTGAACTCCATGCTAATGGACGTCAATTTCTCAAGACTCACACATGAGACTCTAGTCACTCTTTTAGCTGAAGTCTCAGCCATTATCAATTGAAGACCCCTTGTGCCGGTGACCATGGATCCAGAAACACCAACCATATTGACTCCTACTATTCTTATTACCCAAAAAACTGACAATGCGGTAATGCCCAGCGGAGAGTTCACCCACGCGAACACTTATCAAAAACACTGGAAACGGGTTCAATACTTGGCTGACTACTTCTGGAACCGATGGAGGAAGGAATACCTCACCATTCTTCAAGGAAGAAAGAAGTGGCGACATCCCAAGCCGAACCTCAAAGAAGGAGACCTAGTCCTCCTGAAAGATCAGACCACAGAAAGGACTGACTGGCCTATGGGACTGATTACTAGGATACTGCCTAGCCAGGACGGCAATGTTCGGAAGGTGGAGCTAAAGGTCATCAGGAAAGGTGAGACGAAGACCTTTGCAAGGCCAATCCACGAACTTGTTCTGCTTTTGCCCACAGAGAGCGTCCCTACAGGATGAACGCTACCGGACCTGAACTTTGAGCCATCCTTCTTGTTTTGGACTCAATTGAGCTTGTTTTTGCATTTAACATGCCTTTCCTTTCAGGTTGTATTATGGATTCAATAGTGAAATCCCCAAAGTGAATTTCAGATGGGGAGTGTGCTGTTTCTATTTGTCTTAGTTAAAACTGTTATTTAATGTTTTTCATGCTTGTCTCTGCTGCCATCTACTGGTCAGACCTTTCGGCTCCTCTGTTTCTTTTGTCCAGCCCATGGGAGTGTCTGATGACCCTTTTGCATCACATCCTGGTGTGTGCATTCCAAACCAGAGTTTGTGAGAACAACATCCCTTATTGGAGCTACTAGGAGCAAAGTCTTCTGACCACGTAGTAGCTTCAGAGGCAAGCATCACTGGAGAATTACAATGCTAAGTACTTGGATTACTGCACTCTGCATGTCCTAACCTTTGGAGAAAATAAACCTCCATTGTTTCATCTCAGCATGTGCATGTTTCACTCTGGAGCGCTCTGGTCCTGTCTGCCCCACCTATAGGAAAAACGAAGGTAAGATTCTCACAACCTCTCACAACTACGCACCTTCCATCACCTTTAAGTGGGGACAGAACAAGCAGTGCTTTTTTTGTAAAGAAATATTTGCCGGTACTCATCTCAGGGGCGAGGAGCGCGCGGGGGGGGGGGTTATAAGGCGCCGCCGGCAGAGATTGAGGAGTGGGGAGGGGGAGTGGTGCCGGTGCCAGTGGAGAAAGTGGACAATCATGTGAGCACAAGTATGAGAGTTGTACACTTTTGGCCACATTCTGGTTTGATGTGTCCAGCCTCAGTCAATTCATTTTCATTGAGCATGTCTGTTCAGCACGTGACCACATCTATGTAAATTGCATACTTGCTGCTTCATAACCTCCCACTCTCACCGCCGGCACCAGAGAATCCTGACAGCGTGCAGCAGTCTCCTGTTACAATCAATGAGGCGGATGTGCAGTACCCGGCTGCGGACACCATCAGAGGATGGAGCAGATCCTGAAATAAGCATTTCCGGCCACCTGCACCATAATCAGCTGATCAGTGGGGGTCCCATTGCGCTCACATCAGAAGCAATGCGCAAGTGGGACGAAGGCCTAATGATAAGACATTGTCAGTATCACAAATAAACATTTACATTCAGGTACGTTATAGATAATGTTGTCTCTGAGTCATTTCTTTCTATTCTTCATCTTGTCCTGACGTAATGATGACTTTTCACATTCACATCTCGTCTCTGCAGATTTCCATCTTCTCCGGTCTTCTGTAACACATCCCGACACGATGCCCCTAAAAGTAGCAGAATGATTATAATACTTCTATTTAAAAATATCTGCCCTACGCAGTGCCCCAGAATAAATAATGACCCCTCACAGTATTCTCTGCACAAAATATGACCCACACTGTCCCTCTTATGGTACATGCCCTCCATATTCCCTCTTTCCAAACTGAACCTACTGTTTACAGTGTCATTTACACAGTGTCCCCTTATACTGGCCAGTCTTTATACTGTGCCTTCATCACACTCCCCCTCCTTGCTATAACCTCACACTGTCCTCCCATTCTGCCCCTTCTCCATACCACACCCCTCCACTACCCAGTCTTTATTCTGGGCCCCTCACATTCTTCTCATCCCTCACTGTCTCCTCACTACCTCCTGTATGTCCATATACTTTTCCCCCTCACTCCCCATCCTGCCCACTTGCTCCTAATACCATGTCACTCTTTATTCTGTGTCCTCAAAATTTCTTTTCAGTTCGCTCCACATCCTCTCTGTCCCCATGCCTCACCACTCATCCTCTCTGTCCCCATGCATCACCCCTCATCCTCTCTGTCCCCATGCATCACCCCTCATCCTCTCTGTCCCCATGCATCACCCCTCATCCTCTCTGTCCCCATGCATTACCCCTCATCCTCTCTGTCCCATGCATCACCCCTCATCCTCTCCGTCCCCATGCATGAAACCTCATCCTCTCTGTCCCCATGCATGAAACCTCATCCTCTCTCTCCCCATGCATGAAACCTCATCTTATCTCTCCCCATACTGTGTCTAAAGATACTTCACCCTCCCCATCATCTCTTCCCACCATACTCTGTCCAGATAGTTCCCCCCTACTGTGAATATAGATATTGCCCCCTACCCACCCTCTGTCCCCCCAAAGTCTGTCCACAGATTGTTCCCATCCCCCCCTCTGCCCCCCCCCTAGTATGTCCACAGATAGTTCCCTCCCCCATAGTGTTTCATAAATACTCCCTTCTCACCCCATAATGTTTCTCTTCCGTGTCTTCAGCTCCACAGTGGAGCATTTACCAGCGTCCTCTGCCGCCTCCCCGCTGCGGCCCTGACTTCCGGGTCAGCAGTCTGATCAGCTGACCTGATCACATGAAAGCCGTCGCGCTGACCCGGAAGTCAGCGCCAGGGATCACCGCTTCAATTGTTCTCACATCTGACAGATACAAGGACAATTGGGCAGTGGGAGCCGCACACTGCACTTTCTATGAGTGCGGCTATCAGCGTGACAGCCACACTCAGAGAATAGCGTCTCCCACCCGGGCAAACTTCCACACCGCCGCATCAGGCAGCCCGACAGTGCCCCGCCAGTTCCTCCCTAGAGATGCCTCTGGCTTGTGCCTCCACTCCACATGGCTAATTTGCATAGTTTACAAATTAGCCATGTGGACAGAGCCAGAGGCGCTCTTCTGATTTTCCGGTACGCCGTACCGGCGTGTACCGCCGCAAAAAAAGCACTAGTATTCAGGGAGTTTATGGGATTTGTTTATGTTTAGGTGGATAAGTTGTAAACTCTTGTGCTGCACCACTGGTAGGGTGTGTACACACACACACACACACAAACACGCGCACACACACACACACACACACACAATTATTCCAGCGTCTCAGAGGGATTACTAGGTATTAGGCGACTGTTCAGATAGTCCCTTGGTTAGGCAAAGATTGGTTAGAAGGCAACATAAATTGCCATTTTGGGTTGCACAGCACAGGGGTGTCAGCCTTAGGCCTTGTATTTATATTGTTCTGTTTTATGGATTCCTTTCTGTTGTTGTAAAATAAAGCAATCATTCATCAATCCAACTGCCTAGAGTCGCTTTTCTGGTGTGTGGTGTTGCTGTATACTGGGGAGCCCATCCTGTACATGACTTACAACTGTACAATATAGACCCGCAGACCGTGTCTGTAATTGGAAGCGTCAGGCACACTGTCACTCAGCGTGGGGGCTTATCTGACTGCAACCATTCCCAGATTCACAGACGCCGACGGGTGAGGAAAGCAGTGAATATGCATGAGCCTAATGAGTGGCCCCGGAAGGGAATGAGTGGCCGAGGGAGGAGTTACAGATGCGCCGGAGGCTCAATAAGTATTGCACAGCTTTCTTTATTATTTTTGTGTTTATTTTTGCTTTATTATTTTTGTATTACCCGAGTGCTGGATTCGGATCATTAGCCAGAATTCCTTGAGAATTCCAGTCCCGGCACTCATAGTCATTTGAAACCGCGCTGATCTAGACAATTACAGTCCGGGTCCACCCATCACTAAAAGGGAGCACTGCTATAACTACCAAAGGCGTATTACTACCATGATAGCATCTTATTGATACAATAGATTACCTTTTGCTGGAATTAGGTTTTAATAAACTGTTTTCTTAAGTAAATAAATAAATATATATATATATATATATATATATATACTAGAAGGTGGCCCGATTCTACGCATCGGGTATTCTAGAATTTACGTATTGTGTAGTTAATGTATGATTTTTGTTATATATATATAGATGTTGTTGTGTGTAGTTACCAAGTGTTTGTGTAGGGCGCTGTACATGTTCTGCGTGTTGTCTGGGTGTGGCGGGGGGTGAGCGGTGTTGTTTTTGTGTTGCGTTGTGTGTGTTGCGTTGTTTGTGGAGTGCTGTGTGTCTGTAGCGTTGTGTGTGTGTGTGTTGCGTGGTTTGTGTGGTTGTGGGGTGTGTGTGTGTTTTGGTGGGAAATATGTTTTGTGCAATGTGTGTGTTGTGCGGCATGTGCGTATATTTGTGTGTGCCACGGTGTTTGTGTGTTGGGTGTTGGGTGTGTGCGACGTTGTCTGTGTGTGTGGGTGCCTGTGTAGGGCGGTGTTTGTGGTTCCCAGTGTGTGTGTGGTGTGTTGTGCAGTGCGTGTGTGGCGGTGTGTGTGTGTGTGTGTGTTTTGGGGGGAGGTGTGCACCCCCCATCGTGCTCCATCCCCCATGCTGCGCACCCCCCATCGTGCTCCATCCCCCATGCTGCGCACCCCCCATCGTGCTCCATCCCCCATGCTGCGCACGCCCCATCGTGCTCCATCCCCCATGCTGCGCACCCCCCATCGTGCTCCATCCCCCATGTTGCGCACCCCCATCGTGCTCCATCCCCTATGCTGCTCACCCCCCATCGTGCTCCATCCCCCATGCTGCGCACCCCCCATCGTGCTCCATCCCCCATGCTGAACACTCCCCATTGTGCTCCATCCCCCATGCTGCGCACTCCCCATCGTGCTCCATCTCCCATGCTGCGCATTCCCCATCGTTCTCCATTCCCCATGCTGCGCACCCCCCATCGTGCTCCATCCCTCATGCTGCGCATTCCCCATCGTGCTCTATCACCCATGCTGCGCACTCCCCATTGTGCTCCATCCCCCATGCTGCGCACTCCCCATCGTGCTCCATCTCCCATGCTGCGCATTCCCCATCGTTCTCCATCCCCCATGCTGTGCACTCCCAAACGTGCTCCATCCCCCATGCTGCGCACTCCCAAATGTGCTCCATCCCCCATGCTGCGCACTCCCCATCGTGCTCCATCCCCCATGCTGCGCATTCCCCATTGTGCTCCATCCCCCATGCTGCGCACTCCCCATCATGCTCCATCCCCCATGCTGCGCATTCCCCATCGTGCTCCATCCCCCATGCTGCGCACTCCCCATCGTGCTCCATCACCCATGCTGCGCATTCCCCATCGTGCTCCATCCCCTATGCTGCGCACTCCCCATCGTGCTCTATCCCCCATTCTGCGCACTCCCCATCGTGCTCCATCCCCCCATGCTGCGCACCCCCCATCGTGCTCCATCCCCCATGCTGCGCACTCCCCATCGTGCTCCATCACCCATGCTGTGCACCCCCCATCGTGCTCCATCCCCATGCTGTGCACCCCCCATCGTGCTCCACAGTCACACATCAGACAGTATACACGCACACATCTGATCGCATACACTCACACCCCACTTCTGCCTGTGCCCTCCGGTGGGAGGTCCCAGCAGCTGTGCTGCACGCCGTGCTCCTCTGCTTTCTACCGACACGCACACACCCGATCGCATACACGCACACACCCGATCGCATACACGCACACACCCGATCGCATACACGCACACACCCGATCGCATACACGCACACACCCGATCGCATACACGCACACACACACTGACGATATCGCACATACGCGCTCACACACTCACAACATCCGGAGATACCACATGCTTCTGGCCATGTGATCCTCCGGCAGGTCCTGGAAGATCACTGCACGCACAGGATCGCCGCCGAGAAGCAAGCGATATCACGGGATGTTGTGAGTGTGCTGATGCGATCTGATGTGTGTGTGAGGTGTGTGTGATAGTGAGTGTGATCTGATGTGTGTGTGTGTGTGTTCTTATGTGTGTGCGTGTGTGTGTGTTCCGCCGCTGCAGGACCTTGATGCGCTCACCTGGGAGCCGGTGTACGCTGGGAACCATGCTAGACAATATTACATGGTTACCAGCGTACCCCGCTCGCATGGGAGCCCACACCAGCGTACGCCGTCAACCCCAGAAATGTGAGAGTATGTGTCGGCTGGGTTGGCGGCGTACGCTGATGTGGGCTCCCGGGGGTACAGCACTCACCTGGGAGTCGGGTTTCCGTGTCGTTTCGGGAAAAGCGTGCAGGGGGCGGGGCCAGAGCGAGTGTGCAATGCGTGAGGGGGGCGGGGCGTAGCCGAGTTGCTAATGCATGCAGGGTGCTGGGGCGAGAGGCCAATCCGTGGGGGGGCGGAGCCGAGGCGAACGGCCAATCCGTGCGGGGGGCGGAGCCGAGGTGAGGCGAGCGGCCAATCCGCTGTTTGTCACCGTAAGGACACAATTTTGGAGCAAGACAGACAGACAGACAGACAGACAGAATAAGGCAATTATATATATAGATATATATATATATATTTATTTATTTTTTTTCAATTTTTCATACCACTGTTTATATAAAAATAAACCTAAAATATTGATATTTCACACTGGCCACTAGGCCTAGTACTAGACACATGTTTTCTGTTCTGTAAAGATGACTTCTTAGTAGTAATGGGTGGACTGTAAAACTGCAGATCCACGTGGGTACGAAAGTACCCTGGTGCCAGGCCCTGGCCTGTAGTGAGGGCATTGAGTTCAATGAGGTCAGGTTACTTGCAATCACAGGTGGAGGGCTGTGGGAACCTCCAGCTGTGACCGCAAATAACCTGAGTGACGTCACTGCTCATCGTGCTGCTCAGTCTCTGCCTGAAGCCAACTGTGAGCTGACATTAACCACTTATTACCCCAATTGCCACCACACCAGGGAAATTGTGTAGGTTAAAGTTCCAGGATTGTTGCATCTAACAGATGCAGCAATCCCGGGTGGCTGCAGGCTGCTATTTTTAGACTGGGGGGATCCAATAAGCATGGTTCTCCCCAGCCTCAGAATACCAGTCCCCAGCTGTCTGGCTTTATCATGACTGGGTACTGCAACCCATCACAGATGTCAGGACTGCCAGTGGGCAGGGGAAGCAGTGGATATGTATGAGCGATAATGAGCAGCCTCAGAAGTCTCGTTGGAGCTGCACCGGAGACTAATAAGTATAACACGCCTGCTCCAATCCCCCCCTCCCTTCTACCAACATTTTTAACCGCTGGATTCTTTTCACCATAGATGTCCGGCGAGATATCCAGGAGCAATTATGGGCTCGAACCGGGTGAGGGTTTTAAACCCGGTTAAATCCGCTGATCTCGTGAGTCTGCCCATAACACTACATTTTAGCAGTAAGAAGACCGGATTACATTAATAGATAACACCTCTATATATAGATAATGCAGGACACTGGGGGCAAAGACAGAAGAGGGCCCCTGTGTAAAAACAATATATATGCCCTTTTCAGTCCAATAGCTCATCATTATGCAAAATTCCAACTCACTTGGAAGTGTAAATGGGCCCCCTTCCCTCCTGGCCCCCTGTACAGCTGGACAGGCTGCACCATAGATATGTCCACCCCTGACCCAGCATCTACCATCCACAATATGTGATGTACCAGCTCACCTTATCCTCCTTCCTTCACAATGACCTTTTCACAAATCAGAAGATGCCACCAAAAAACTATTTATAAGTCAATGAGTCTGAGCCAGTGTATTGCATCCAACGTCTATGGCTGCTGTACAAAATAGGAAGTGTGAGTCTAGTAATAGACTAAAGCCGGCATAACACGAGACGATATATCGGGCGATATGTCGGCGGGGTCACAGAGTTTGTGATGCACATCCGGCATCGTTTGATATATCGTAGCGTGTGACAGCTACAAGCGACTGTGAACGAGCAAAAATACTCACCTTCTCGTTGCTCGTTGACATGTTGCTCATTTTCAAAATGTCGGTCCTTTTTCTGTGCTCCGGTTGCTCATCGTTCCCAAGGCAGCACACGTCGCTCCCTGTGACACCCCGGGAACGATGAACTGCAGCTTACCTGCGTCCCGCCGGCAATGCAGAAGGAAGGAGGTGGGCGGGATGTTACGTCCCGCTCATCTCCGCCCCTCTGCTTCTATTGGCCGGCTGCTGTGTGACGTTGCTGTGACGCCGAATGTCCCTCCCCCTTCAGGAAGAGGATGTTCGCCGCCCACAGCGAGGTTGTTTGGGAGGTAAGTGCGTGTGGCAGGGGGTTAACGACTTTGTGCGACACGGGCAACTAATTGCCCGTGACGCACAAACGACGGGGGCGGGTACGATCGCTCGTGCGATTGACTGATATATCGTCTCGTGTGACGCCGGCTTTAGTGGTCAGTTTAACAATGGCAAGATTTTTGCATGATTTAATTTGCATCAAAATATAAAACCTTTTAAAAAAAATATGTTTAAAGTCTGATTTGAACAAAAGGTTATTTCAGATGACACATTCTCTTTAGCCCCAAGTTCATTAATAATAAAAACATGAGTATCCTTCATAACGCCTTCTTCTAAAAAGAAGCATGAAAGCCTCTACACACGAGGAGCCACATTAGATATTTTCCTATGCAGAGAGAGGACTGTCACATTTAGAGCCTTCATTTAGAGTTTAAAAAACAAACCATCCCACTCATAAAAAAACTAAATAAAAAAACGTTTCCACTGTATAATAAGTTTATTTCTCTGAAAAACTTTACATCTTAATGAACCAAATGTTATGAAACGAAGATTGCGAATTTATGGAAGTGACTAGTGAGCCGGCAAATAATAAATGATGGATGTAAATTATTAGCGCTCTCACAAGTATATAATCAGATATCTTCCATTTATCTAATTTCTGTTCAGACATACGTGATAAGATATTTCTTTCCTTCTTTCTGTAACAACTGTCTTGCATGAATTCTAAGAAAATGTATTTGCATTACTCATTTTAATATATTTGCATACATTTATGTCTTCAAATCAGGGTTTATTGTGCAATGAATCCAGTGAAGTGCTGGCAGATTTCATAGAATGATTGCTACAATATATAGAATTGTTGCAATGATGCATCAAAGGCAAACGACATGTTGTAATTATTGATTGTGGTGGGCTAATGTAAAGTTATAGAAAAAAAAGGTAATGTGACAGAGAACACAAATATGTTCAAGAAACAAAGGACAGGTAAAGTTTAAAGGGGTTCTCTGGGACATTAACAAACATGGTAATAACTTATATTAGGATCTAATGAACTAAAACAGGAGTCCCCCAACCTGTAGCTCTGGAGACACTTGTGGCTCGTTGGCCCAGGATGTGTAGCTCGTGGGCCCAGGATATGTGGCTCATGGACCCATGATGTGTGCCTTGCAGGCCCAAGAGGTGTACCTTGTGGGTCCAGGATGTGTGGCTCGTGGGACCAGGATTTGTGGCTCGCAGGCCCAGGATGTGTGGCTCATGGATCCATGATCTGTGCCTTGCAGGCCCAGGAGGTGTACCTTGCGGGCCCAGGATGTGTGGCTCGTAGGACCAGGATTTGTGGCTCGCAGGCCCAGGATGTGTGGCTCATGGATCCATGATCTGTGCCTTGTAGGCCCAGGAGGTGTACCTTGCAGGCCCAGGATGTGTGGCTCATGGGACCAGGATTTGTGGCTCGCAGGCCCAGGATTTGTGGCTCGCAGGCCAAAGATGTGTGGCTTGCGGGCCCAGGATGTGTGACTTGCGGACCCAGGATGTGTGGCTAACGGGCTCAAAATGTGTGGCTCGTGGACACAAGATGTGTGAATCGCAGTCCCAGGATGTGTGGCTTGTGGACACAAGATGTGTGGCTCATGGGCCCAGGATATGTAGCTTGCAGGCCCAGGATGTGTAGCTCGCAGGCCCAGGATGTGTGGCTCGCGGGCCTGTTATGTGTGGCTCACAAACCCACGATATGTGACTCACGGGTCCAGGATGTGTGGCTCGCAGGCCCGGGATGTGGGGCATGCAGGCCCAGGATGTGTGGCTCGAGGGCCCAGGGTGTGTGGCTCGCAGCTGTCTTCCAGCTTAGTGCATTTGCACCAGGTCTAGCAAACAGCTATGAAGAGCAGGTCTCCTGATGTGACTTTTGGGAGTAGTCTCACACAGTAGACCAGATCTGAAATGGGGTAGTGTAGGAACCCCTGGATCTTGGTATACTGCCTTAGTGTGGTGATTTCTACGGAAGTGCTTTGGCTGTCATTATACTGGTAATGGAGGCTTGAGGTGTCCCTACTGTGAGAGGGTAGGAGTTGGATGTGGCTCGTGACCCACTGTCAGAGCTGAATGTGGCTCTCAAGTGGGGACCACTGTACTAAAAAGAGGATAATTCTGCATTAATAGGTGATTTAAATACTCCTGTTCTGTAAAGGTGACATATGAATTGCCTCCAGTGTTTACACTCTTGACCAACTAAATATCGGTGAGCAGAGATACAGCGCTATGTTCACACAGTACATTTTTTGTGCTTTTTTTGCATGTTTTTTCATTGGTTTTATGCAAATTTATGCTAATAAAAAATGCAATAGGTAAAATGATGAAAAATGAAGTAGCACTCTCCATCTATAAAACCAGAAGTTATTGTTCAGTCTATAAAACAAATTACGGGAGGAGCAAGAGGATAGCCGACATCTGCTATGCTCTTGGTTCCATCATTTGTTTTAAAGACTGAACAATAAATCTTGTTTTTATTGATGGTGAGTGCTACTTCATTTTTCATCTTTTTATTTATAGACTCTTTTGAAAACTGCATGAAGTATAAGCCCCACGTACATCCACCAGTGTGTTACCAGGTTGACTCTTTTGTGATGTACAGTTGAAACCAGAATTTAACATTCCCTATCTAAAAAGACACATGTTCAGGTTTTTCTCTCCGCTCTTTAAAAAGACACATCTGCAGGTTTTTCTCACTATCTGATATGAAATCAGAATAAACCTTTCCCGTTTTAGGTCAATTAGGAACCAAAATTATTTATATTTGCCAAATGCCAGAATAATGAGAGAGCGAGATAATGTTTTAAGGCATTTTTATTACTTTCTGCAGATTCCCTCTATTTCATTAGCATTTGGTACCATTGCCCTTTGAACTGTATGACTTGGGTGAAATGTTTTGGATCTCCTTCCACAAGCTTCTCACAATAGTTCGTAGGAATTTGGACCCATGCCTCCTGACAGATCTGGTATAACTGAGCCATGTTTGTAGGTCGCCTTGATTGCACCAGCCTTTGTAGCTTTGCCCATAAATTTTCAATAGGATTGAGATCAGGGCTTTGTGATGGCCACTCCAAAACATTGACTTTGTTATCCTTTAGCAACTCTGTAACCTGTTTAGCAGTATGCTTTGGGTCATTGTCCATTTGGAAGACCCATTTCTGCCCAGCTTTACGTCCCTGGCTAACGTCTTAAGATGTTGCTTCTGTATTGCAATATATTCGTCTTTCCTCATGATGCCGTCTATTTTGTGAAGTGCACCAGTCCTTCCTGCAGCAAAACAACCCCACAACATGATGCTGCAACTGCCATGTTTCACAGTTGGGATGGTGTTCTAGGGCTTCCAAGCTTCTCCGTTTTTCCTCCAACTGTAACTATGGTCATTGTGGCCAAACAGTTCCATTTTAGTTCCCTCAGACCACAGGACATGTCTCCAAAAATTGAGGTCTTGGTTCCTACGCGCATTTGCAAACATTAATCTGGCTTTTTATATTTCTTTTAGAGTAATGGCTTCTTCCTGGCAAAGTGGCCTTTCAACCATGTTGATACAGTACTTGTTTTCCTGTGGATAATGATACAATCTTACCAGCTTCCACCAGCATCTGCACAAGGTTTTTTGTTTTGATCTTGTGTTAATATTCACATGTCTGACCAAAGCATGTTCATCTCTAGTACACAGAACCCATCTCCTTCCTGAGCGGTATGATGGCTGCACATACCCATCTAGTGTGTACTTGCATATATTTGTTTGTACAGATGAACGAGGTACCTTCAGGTATCTGGAAATTGCACCCTAGGATGATCCAGACTTGTGCAAGTCCATATTCTCTTCCTGAGATCTTGGCTGATTTCTATTATTTTTCCCATGATGCTACACAAAGAAGCAGTGTGTTTCAGGTGTGCATTAAAAAACATACACAGGTACATCTCTATTTAACTCAGGTGTTGCTAATAATCCTATCAGAAGCTTCTAAAGACATGCCATCATCATATAGGCTGTCCCATATTGTTTTAAAACATACAACTCTTATGCCGGCGTCACACGGGACGACCTATCGTGCACTCGCACGAGCGATCGCACCCGCCCCCGTCGTTTGTGTGTCACGGGCAATTTGTTGCCCGTGGCACACAAAGTCGTTAACCCCCCCGTCACACGCACTTACCTCCCGGACGACATCGCTGTGGACGGTGAACATCCTCTTCCTGAAGGGGGAGGGACGTTTGGCGTCACAGCGACATCACACTGCGGCCGGCCAATAGAAGCGGAGGGGCGGAGATGAGCGGGACGTAACATCCCGCCCACCTCCTTCCTTCCGCATTGCCGGCGGGATGCAGGTAAGCTGTGCTCGTCGTTCCCGTGGTGTCACATGGAGCGATGTGTGCTGCCACGGGAACGATGAACAACCGGAGCAAAGAAGGAGGACCAACTTTTTGAAAATGAATGACATGTCAACGAGCAACGATAAGGTATTTTTGCTCGTTCACAGTCGTTCCTAGGTGTCACACGTTACGATATGTCTAACGATGCCGGATGTGCGTCACTAAAGACGTGACCCTGACGACATATCGCCCGATATATCGTACCGTGTGACGCCGGCATTAGTGTATGTAAACTTTTGACTTTGCAGAAAGAAAAAAAAATGCCTTAAAACATTCTTTCTTTCTCATTATTCTGCATTTGGCAAATATAAATAATTTTGGTTCCTTATTGAAGCAAAACGGGAAATGTTTATTCTGATTTCATGTCAGATAGTGAGAAAAACATGCAGATGTGTCTTTTTAGCTAGTGTATGTAAACTTCTGGTTTCAACTGTACAGTACAGCATAGAGAATTTTTTTTTCTATTTATTCCTTAGGTGTTAAACAGACAGAAGCTACTATAAATATGGAGGACAATATACAAAAATATTCAGCTGTGTAGATCTCCATCCAGCTCTGGAGTGAGATAAAAGACATTAGAAAACAGCACATCTTTCTGTCTTTTCCTTTGCATGTTTCCTCACTCTTTTCATCACTCCTCCTCCCTTCTTCCACAAAAGTTGTATACTGATACCTCACTGTGCTGACAGTCCATCATGCCTCTAGCAAGATGACATTGAGCTATTTTTCAAAGTGGATGTGGAGGAGGCAGTGTGAACTGTTAGAAGTGGCTCATAAGTGGAGAAAGAAGCAAAATCCTTTAATTCGGCTTACTACAAACTTCCGTATAATTGAATGCACTATTTATTTTTACAAAGTTTTGCTGAAAGATTATTTTCCATTTACTGCTGCCATAAACTGCGGCAGAGCGCTTCATACATTGTGAAATTAAATTAACAAAACACATTGAAGCAGAAACTGGAAAAGGCAAAAATATCTCTTGTAACTTTTTTTAGGCTTACATAAGATGTACATTGTGCAATATTCCACTAAATATAATAGGTCATAAAAATGATCTTTGTGCCAATTATGCCAAACATGATAACATCAAAAATTGTGGATGCCATGGGAACCCAGGGCGGGGATGTAACAGCTGAGCGTGGTCTGTTTTGTCATTTTATTTTTTTTCTTTAACATCTGAACATGTTAACTTGCATTTATATAAATATCTAATCTCGTTAACTGCAGTATAATCTATATGCAGCGTGATAGATAGATAGATTAATAATGCATGTTCCAAGGTATAAGTAAATAATGAATATATGCATTGTAAAATGCATTACTACCTTACTACCATATAGACTATACTCAAAATTAAGACATTAAGAGCACAAATTGGCCAATTCATGTGAGCCCACCAACCATGACAAGGTGACATACCTCTAAGGTTTATAGCCTCCTTCATACGTCAGTGATTCTGATACGTATGTTGCAGTTTTTATACGTACAGAATCAATGGGTCTGTGCACACATTAGTGATTTTTCATTGACGTGTTTCCGTGCGGCGCACACGCGTGTCCATGTGTTCTGCATGGATACATGTCACTTAAGGTGCAGTATTTATCTCGGGTAAGAAGAGGGTTAATCACTGGTGTTTCCACATTCCACCTTTCATACAGTTTAGGACCTTTCCCACTGGGGACTGGAGTAGGGTAGGCTGGGGGTGGCCATCACGACCCATGGGACTTTCTCGGTCACTAGGACAACTACCTGGGGGTGAGCACCACTTGGGATAGAAGAAGGAGCAACCTGGACACAATCTCCAGTCAAGTGGGAACTACAGTTCTGGGACATGACACCACTTTCTTCTTTCTTTCTTCACGGGACTCGAGGCTTGGAGCGGGAGGCTCAGCCCGGGTTACTCACTTCTGAAGGGGGCATCCCTTAGGAAAGGACTCTTTCAAACACCGGTGGCTACCTCTAACTTACCCGGGATTGGCTGGAGCCCAATACGGCGGAGATCGGCACCTACCGGGCAACCCACGGATAGTGAGTAAAGACCTGGAACCGCAACTACTGTCCATCCCCTTGATTGACAGCGCCGTCACCCCGTGTTTCGGCGCCAACGACCACTGCTACCTCCATCATCCTCCCTGGGGCCTAGCTGAACTATCCTAGCTGCGACATCACCTGCCCCAGAGGAAAGTGACCGCAGTGGCGACTAATCACTGGCCGTGTACCGCAGGTGGCGTCACAAGACAATTCCCAACATCCTTCACCAACCATCCTCATCCCTTTTATTGTACACCTCGGGGCCACGAAGCTGGTCAGGGCCACCCGTGACATCCCGGACCCGACATCACCTGCCCGGTGACGAGTACGTTTAACCCCTGCCCGTGGGTGCTACACATACATCACAGTTTAGTTACCAGCATTGCAATAGGTGCTGAGCCCTACCCCATAACTTCCAGAGAAGAACTTTGACTTGACCCACTCTAGAAGGCTCATCTTTCAGTGGAATTTACAGGAGGAAGAAGCTTTTGGCGAAACGCGTCGAGGTGCAGGGCAGTGTGGTCGTGACACACATGGCGGCAGCGGGTCTGTATGGTCTGGTACTATACTCACCATCATGACCAGTTCTGGGCATATATTTAGCAATCCCACCAACTATTAGGCCAACTTAAGGGATTTGTCAGCCCAATCTTACACTTATATAATAACTATATTGACATTATTATTATTATTTATTATTATAGCGCCATTTATTCCATGGCGCTTTACAAGTGAAAGAGGGTATACGTACAACAATCATTAACAGTACAAAACAGACTGGTTTAGGAGGAGAGAGGACCTTGCCCGCGAGGGCTCACAGTCTACAGGGAATGGGTGATGGTACAATAGGTGAGGACAGAGCTGGTTGCACAGTGGTCTACTGGACTGAGGGCTATTGTAGGTTGTAGGCTTGTTGGAAGAGGTGGGTCTTGAGGTTCCTCTTGAAGCTTTCCACGGTAGGGGAGAGTCTGATGTGCTGAGGTAGAGCGTTCCAGAGTATGGGGGATGCACGGGAGAAATCTTGTACGCGATTGTGGGAAGAGGAGATAAGAGAGGAGCAGAGAAGGAGATCTTGTGAGGATCTGAGGTTGCGTGCAGGTAGGTACCGGGAGACTAGCTCACAGATGTAGGGAGGAGACAGGTTGTGCATGGCTTTGTATGTTATGGTTAGTGTTTTGAACATTGTGACTATTTTGGGTGTATAACGCTGGTCAAATCACTTGATTTAAACTGCTTTTTTTAAATTGTCACCTTGACCTATATAATTTCATATTTTCTGGTTATTTCTTTAATTTATCCATGCAGTAGAATTATATGCACTCATTGGGTCTCATTTATAACCAGTATCATTCCAGGTGTTTTTCATGGGAAAAATAATTCAAATATGAACTCATTGATAAATGGATATCTGGTTAACTAAATCTACTGCCTAATTGTATTATAAATATATTGATCAGACTATTGGGAAATATATATGTAAACAATGCATATGATCATACATCTATAGGGATCAGGTTATTATGTGATATTGCTATGTAAAACTGTAGCCTGATTAACGTATATACCCGCCTAGCTACAATTCATAAGGTGATATTGTCTAACTGACCACACTGCCCTGGTTAGTTTTATGCACAGATTTTGCACTTAATTTTTAATTGACACTGTCTGTTTTCTCTGTATGTCCCAGTAATTATAAATATAAATAAACATTTGTTATACGATTTTTTTCTATATACATGTGGTTGTCTAAATTTTGGGACCCAATATACCCAATAGTGACTAGTGGTGATTTATAGGTTAATACTTCAGTATTTGTAGCCAAAATCAGTAGTGAAGCAATCAGAGGAAAAGTATAATAGAAACATGGGCACCACTTCTGGATTTTTTACACACCCCTGGTTTCGGCTACAAATACTAAATGTCGCCTTACACTGATTTTTTGGGGAGACATTGTTTCTTTTTTTTATATCACAATCTTTATTGAGGAAAAAAAAATTAATAATCTTGCATTTTTCATTCTGGCAACTTAGACTATTTTAGACACATGCTTCCTGTCCTTTCAGGAAGAGTTTTCAGCAAGCTCTTTATCATTACAGGCAGGATAACAATGATCGATAACAACTCTATAAACTGGTATCAACACAGGATCCACCATTTAGAATAGACCCTGTTCCCCCTTCTTGCACATTTACCTTTGCACATGCTCATTAGATGCTTCAGCAGCCTGTTCATTGCTACTAATGTACATGTGAATTTATAACAACAGGAAGTTAGGGGTACTTTACAAGCTGCAACATCGCTACCGATATATCGTCGGGGTCATGTCGTTACTGACGCACATCTGGCGCCAGTAGCGACATTGCAGCGTGTAACCCTAATGAGCGACGATCAACGATCACAAAATCGTTCCAAAACGGTGATCGTTGACACGTCGTTCATTTCCTTAATATCGCTGCTACCACCGGTACGATGTTTGTCGTCGTTCCTGAGGCATCACACATCGCTATGTGTGACACCGCGGGAGCGCCGAACATCTCCTTACCTGCATCCACCGGCAATGCGGAAGGAAGGAGGTGGGCGGGATGTTACGTCCTGCTCATCTCCGCCCCTCCACTTCTATTGGGCGGCTGCTTAGTGACGTGGCAGTGACGTTGCTATGACACCGAATGCCCCTCCCCCTTGAAGGAGGGATTGTTCAGCGGTCATAGCGACGTCACTGTCAAGGTATGTGCATGCGACGCTGCCAAAAGATAATGTTCGCTACGACAGGGATCACACAATATCGCACACACGACAGGGGCGGGTGCTATTGCATGCAACATCGCTAGCAATTGCTAGCGATGTCGCAGCGTGTAAAGTACCTCTTAGCGTCTGAAATAACCTCAGTAGCCAATGTGGAAATTGCAGGTTTACTAATTTTTATTTTTAACACATATTGTGGACATGGGATAAAAAAACATTGTTAAAATGGTTAGTAACATGCATTTAATTTAATAAAAACTTTTTAAAAAGTTTGTTTTCTAATGACACATTCCCTTTAACTGCTGGTAATAATTTTTGCATAATACACTTTAGTGTTTGCTGAATTTGTTTACCGGAATTTGTGCTTTTCAGGGCATCAGGGGAATATTTTCTGGTACATAACTTGGTAGAAGCATTTTATGCTGAAGTTTTAATAGCTAGAAAAACACAGACGTATCTCAGTGGACAGTAGAGCTGCACGCTCTGTGGTTCGTTCACATTTGCTCTGATTGCTGGCTGAGAGGCTAATTATTTTGGTGAGATGTCCTTAGATTATGTCTCTGCTCTTACAATTTCTTATGCTGTTATATTAACCATTATGTTCTAATTTTATTTGTTCTGATTTTCTGTTTTATATTGTTTTGATTTTTCTTTCTGTAGATCTAGAATTATAACATTATGTTACACGGAAAAAATTGGAAGGAAAAAAAGAAAGCAAAATTGATTATATTTTATTATTATTCAAAATAAGGCAGATAAAAAAAGAAGTGTGGGACACAGAAATATAGAACGGTCATCAGGTGCTGTACACAAATAATTAACCTTTAATAGCCAGATTTATAATGTAAAAATGATAGTGCTAATCAAGAAGTGTTTAATGACATCCAAAATTGGAACGATGCATCACTACACCACCTTATACTACACCTGTAATATACTACATCACTACACCCCCTTATACTATGCCTATAATATACTACATCACTACACCCCCCATATACTACACCTGTAATATACTACATCACTACACCCCCTTATACTATGCCTATAATATACTACATCACTACACCCCCCCATATACTACACCTATAATATACTACATCACTACACCCCCCCCATATACTACACCTGTAATATACTACATCACTACACCCCCTTATACTATGCCTATAATATACTACATCACTACACCCCCCCATATACTACACCTATAATATACTACATCACTACACCCCCTTATACTATGCCTATAATATACTACATCACTACACCCCCCCATATACTACACCTATAATATACTACATCACTACACCCCCCCCATATACTACACCTGTAATATACTAGATCACTACACCACCTTATACTACACCTGTAATATACTACATCACTACACCCCCTTATACTATGCCTATAATATACTACATCACTACACCCCCCCATATACTACACCTGTAATATACTACATCACTACACCCCCTTATACTATGCCTATAATATACTACATCACTACACCCCCCATATACTACACCTGTAATATACTACATCACTACATCTGTGACGCCCTGGACTAGCCAGGTAGTCACAGACATAACATCACACACACCCCCTCCCCTGGATAGTCTACATCAGTCAAACAAAATCCTTGTTGCCTCCCTCCAGGGTCTGATGTCCACACCAGGTGGGGCGGAGCCAGGCGGTTGGCCCCACCCACCGAGGAGTTCACAGGCCTGGAGGCGGGAAAAAGCAGCCAGTTTTAGTTGTGTTTTGGAGTTGAGTGTAAGTGGAGTGAGGAGTTCAGTTTGGAGTGGAGAAACTGCTAGTGTCTGGGTAGGAGCCCAGGCACTGTCAGCAAGGTCGGCAGACGGTGGTGGCCGTCTGCAGGAGTTAGTGGACCTCTGAGGAACCGTAGGACCGGGGTCGGGTGGTAGTCCGCCGGTACCGAACCAGAGAGCGGAGTGAAGCTAAGCACAAAGGCAGGGCCATCGGACCCCGACTAGGCTGGGAGCCGCCGACAACGGTCAAATCCGAGAGTGACCGGAACCCCAGGGGTTTCCTAACACCCAAGACCCGACAGAAGGCAACAGTCCACACAGTGAGGATAAAAAGCCACTGCCATAGGCTAGAGATCCAAGGGCCAGCGCCTGCGGGCAAAACGGGCTCCTTCGGTACATATACGCCGGGGAGCAGACTACCGTTGGGAAACCATCGGAGTCAACACATTCTACACAGGTGCAGGGAAAGACAGCCACCATCAACCTGTCCGGGGAGAGCAAAGACACTGCAGCCAGCTGCGGGACCCGTCCATCCAACCGTTTGGTTTACCACAGACTCTGTGAATTTGTGCCTGAGTGAGTACCACAGTGCCATCCGGCACCGCGCCGCGCTGCCCCTGCAACCCTGCACCCCAGCCATCCAGCCTCCCCGTACCACCACCGGGCCCCGGGATCACCAACCCCTACCCACGGAGGGGACAACATCCTAGCTGCTCCCTACCATCGCTCCCGGGATCCCCGTCACCAGCAGCGGTGGTGCCCTTTATCACCCCGACCCGTGGGTGGCGTCACGAACTATCTCCCAAAACAAACCACCCCCTTTTCACTCGTGGGCGAGGAGCGCTGCTCGAGTCCCCGGGTCCGGCCCACCGCTCGAGCCACCGAGCAGCAACAGCAGCCACGGACCCGAGTGTAGCGAGCGTGGCCCCTCCGCCTGCGGCAACTTGGCGTCACGAACAGGATTAGAACCAATCTACCTACCGGTAGAAGTGCGCCTTGCAATCCCCGCCGGCGGCGTCCGGCAGAAAAATTTGAAGTTCCGCCATCTTTGGCACGAAGATTTCCCGCTCGAGCGTCTTCCCCGAGCAGGGAAGGCGCGAAAGTGTAGCCCCGCCCCCTGAAGAGGGAAGTGCTAGAAAGAACCAAGGGGGGGGCGGGTGCAGGTGTGCCTGATGTAACCGAAGGCATAAAGAGCAGGGACGCCAGAACTCTGCTACATATCCGGTTCCTGGAAGCAGAAGCGCCAGTATGTCCATCCCATCTGGCAATGCTGAGATCCCGGAGCCCACGCCAGGAACAGCGGCGTGGGGGGAGGCCCGGACCGCGCAAATATGCTGCCGCCTGCAAGCGAAGGTCCGATTCCTAATGGAGAGATGGGTTGCCGAAATGGAGGAAGTAGTGGCAGCCGTGCGGAGACGCGAGGTGGAGACAGAGCTGGAGGAGCGGGTAAGCGACCCACGCCCTTGTGTCCTTAAATGACCGGTCGCTGCGGATGAGGGGCCCGGTCTGGGTCCGTTCACCCTGCTGCCTCCCCCGCAATCCGCAACTGTTGTTGCTGCCCCGCCACTAGGCCCGCTGCCCCCAACGGTAGCGGAGTTCAGCCCGTCCGCCCTGGAGGACCAGCCTGTAGGCGTTGCCAGTGAGCGACCCGCACCGCTCCCGCTGCCATGGAAGATCCCGCGGGAGGTGCCCGTCCGCGAAAAGAAGCCGTCGGCCCCGGAAGTGGCCGCACCCGAGACAGTGCCGGCTACGGCAGTCCGTCCGGCTACAGAAGAAGTGGAAGCCGTGAGCAGGAAGGCCCAGCAGGTGAGGCCTATTGTCCCTAAACCCCACGCCTCGGCTGAGGCTGCGCCGGGTCGCCGCTGCAAAGCAGCATCCCAGGCCGCGTCACCGCAGGACCCCCCAAAGAGAGTACCGGTCGTGGCCGGTGTGGGGAAGGTCCAGCGGGTCCCGACCCGCGCGCAGGGGAACGCAAACGCCCCCTACTGGGACAGGGAGCCGAACCCGCTGGGCCACGAGATTGCCGCCCGAGAGCAGCAGAGGTCCGAGGTGCTGGCTCGCACCATAAGAGAAAAAGACAATCTGCGCAATGCCACTTTCCGGGTGCGGGGCCCGATCCACGAGGGCCAGGTCAGGCGGTTTCACCCTCAGCGGGGATATGGCTTCATCTATGAACCGGCCTGGAGGCCGAGATATTTGTGGCTCACCGGGATGTAAACTCCCATCTGCCAACGGGACACCCTGGTCGTGACCTGCAACCGAGCGACCTGGTGACTTACACCCGACATTGCGGGGAGAGGGGCTGGTTTGCCCTAGATGTGAAGCAGAGGGAAGGCCGCAGTGTCCAGATGCGGCCCCAGTCCCCTCCCCCACAGTACCGTCCAGATGTGGAGCTAAAAGAGGCGGAGGAGGAAGGCGACCTCAAATAATGGCAGCGGTCCACCGTTGCAACCCAGTTGTCCCCGTTGGGACCCTCAGCACCTTGTTTTGTTTGAATGAATGAACACCAATGATCCAAATGACTTACCTGATTTATACCATCCGTAAAAGGAGAAAGTTGTCCCCGTTGGGACCATCAGCACGTTTATCCTTTGTCTGCCGTACAACTACCCCGAAACAGCCCACATGAGAAACTACTCATGAACAAGGCCGAGAACTTGCAGGCCAACCACGAACTTGTGGTCTTGTAAATAAGTTGTGGGCTGTATTCCGTTGCCGGCTCCGGAGAGGCAGATTGGAGGAAGGACCCGCAGCAGAGCAGGCTGGGGTCCGGCCACCACCAGGACCGGTGGCCATCCTCCGGGGGTCAGGGGTCCCCCTGGACGTGGGGTCCCCTGAAATGACAGCCGGGTGCGAGACACCGTACCCGTTCCCGCTTGGGTGACCTGGACCAGGACTGGGGTAAAGCGGTGCTGCCCATTTCTTAGGGGCAGCATCAAGATGTAGGTTGCTTGGGTGGGAGAGCGGAAGAACATGAACCCGTCCGTTATTAATAGAAATGTTTTTATGCCGTTAAGTAACGTTTAAGAGAAAAGCCTCCCGTAAGGGAAGAATGAAAAATATGCTTACGTTAAATGTTTTCCATGTTAAATTTCTATTTTGCAGAAATAAAACCGGTGATGGACGGGCAGCCCGCGAACGGTCTGCATTTCACCAAGGGGGAATGTGACACCCTGGACTAGCCAGGTAGTCACAGACATAACATCACACACACCCCCTCCCCTAGATAGTCTACATCAGTCAAACAAAATCCTTGTTGCCTCCCTCTAGGGTCTGATGTCCACACCAGGTGGGGCAGAGCCAGGCGGTTCACAGGCCTGGAGGCGGGAAAAAGCAGTCAGTTTTAGTTGTGTTTTGGAGTTGAGTGGAAGTGGAGTGAGGAGTTCAGTTTAGAGTGGAGAAACTGCTAGTGTCTGGGTAGTAGCCCAGGCACTGTCAGCAAGGTCAGCAAACGGTGGTGGCCGTCTGCAGGAGTTAGTGGACCGGGGTCGGGTGGTGGCCCGCCGGTACCGAACCGGGGAGCGGAGTAAAGCTAAGCACAAAGGCAGGGCCATCGGACCCCGACTAGGCTGGGAGCCGCCGACAACGGTCAAATCCCAGAGTGACCGGAACCCCAGGGGTTTCCTAACACCCAAGACCCGACAGAAGGCAACAGTCCACACAGTGAGGATAATAGGCCATAGGCAAGAGATCCAAGGGCCAGCGCTTGCGGGCAAAACGGGCTCCTTCGGTACATATACGCCGGGGAGCGGACTACCGTTGGGAAACCATCGGAGTCAACACATTCTACACAGGTGCAGGGAAAGACAGCCACCATCAACCTGTCCGGGGAGAGCAAAGACACTGCAGCCGGCTGCGGGACCCGTCCATCAAGCCGTTTGGTTTACCAGAGACTCTGTGAATTTGTGCCAGTGAAAGTGAAGTGAGTACCACAGTGCCATCCGGCACCGTGCCGCGCTGCCCCTGCAACCCTGCACCCCAGCCATCCAGCCTCCCCGTACCACCACCGGGCCCCGGGATCACCAACCCCTACCCACGGACGGGACAACATCCTAGCTGCTCCCTACCATCGCTCCCGGGATCCCCGTCACCAGCAGCGGTGGTGCCCTTTATCACCACGACCCGTGGGTGGCGTCACGAACTATCTCCCAAAACAAACCACCCCCTTTTCATTCGTTCATTAGGGAGATCCCTAAGGTCAACCATCCTTGCTCACATAGTCTTTTACTAGGCAATGTCCCACTAGCCAGATTCCTACTCCACACTGATGAGGGGCAAATACCCCGAAACGGCTGTCTGTGGATGGATACAATGTTTGGCATAGGTGGTCTCCTTGACTGGAGACTGCCCTTCCCGTGGTTGTTCCTTCCCGGTGAAAGACCTGGCTAGTTTCCTGCCAGCAATGAGAAACATGTGATGGTGTCTCCGCAGGCCTTCTTGCTTTGAATATTTCCCAGGGGGCATCGCTCTAGAATCACTGCGTTGAGAAACACGTGATGGTGTCTCCGCAGTGGTGGATGTTGATCTCCCTAAGGTCAACCATCCTTGCTCACATAGTCTTTTACTAGGCAATGTCCCACTAGCCAGATTCCTACTCCACACTGATGAGGGGCAAATACCCCGAAACGGCTGTCTGTGGATGGATACCATGTTTGGCATAGGTGGTCTCCTTGACTGGAGACTGCCCTTCCCGTGGTTGTTCCTTCCCGGTGAAAGACCTGGCTAGTTTCCTGCCAGCGTTGAGAAACATGTGATGGTGTCTCCGCAGGCCTTCTTGCTTTGTATATACTACACCTGTAATAAACTACATCACAACATCCCCATATACTACACCTGTAATATACTACATCCCGATATACTACACCTGTAATATACTACATCACTATACCCCATATACTACACCACTACACCCAATATACTACACCTGTAATACTCCCCATATACTACACCTGTAATAAACTACATCACTACACCCCCATATACTACACACCTATATACTACACCTGTAATAAACTACACCACTACACCCCCATATACTACACCCTTATATACTACACCTGTAATTTGCTACATCACTCTACACTCCCAGATACTACATCTGTAATATCCTACACCACTACACCCCACATGTACTAAACCTGTAATATACTACATAACTACACCCTACACCCCCAATATTAGTCACCACTTACTTCCCTCCTCATTGTCCCCTCCGCAGGTTATGGTCATCACTCACCTCTCCCTCCTTACTGTCCCCTCTGTATGTGCCCCCCGCTGAGCTGCTTCTTCTCTCATACGAGCCCGTGCCACTGCTTCTCTCGTACGTGCCCTCATGCCACTGCTTCTTCTCCTGCCGGGAGCTTTTCAAATGACACGCATGTGCACCGTACTGTTGACATAAGACTGCGCATGCATGTGTCACAGAGAAAGTGCCGGGCAGGGAACAGAAGACAGATTCCTGTGTTTCGCTGCCTACACTGTGCGGACCTGCATGATCGCTCCCTGCTCAGCATGCTGCGTGTGATGAGGGTGATCTGGCCAGGGCCCGCAGAGCCTGGAGCTCTAGACAACAGGTCAGATTTCCCTCATTACTGACCGGCTAGCAAGGGCCCCCTGAAACTCTGGGCCCCTATGCCACTGCACCGGCAATGTGCTCGCCAGTGGATTTTCCCTAGTGGGACCATATAAATGCGCAAATTGACACAGAATAGCTAAATAATCCAATAACTGAGATAATATAAGGAAGATAAGCTAGAACTCACTGAAAAGGTGAGGCCAATGCCAATGTGCAAAATGAAAGGAAAACATTCAGAAGGCTGATAGCCAGCTAAATGAAATAGAAATTAAAAGGAGGTGAAATAAAGTGACAATGTGCAAATAAAATCAAGACAGTGTAAAGGAAGCCAAGATGAAAATGGTAATAAAGTGACTAATTGTTGACGAAGATAAATTTAAAAAAGTGCAAATAGAATATAAATAATGTATCATTCTTTGTTTCCCAGAAAATTAGACAGGGTCTTGTATCATTTTTTGCTCTGAAAGATGCGCTAGGGCTTATTATTTTCAAGGGATGGCTTATATTTTCTCATGAACAACAATCCTTATTTATTGTTGATCAAAAAAATCAACATTAAATCAAATATAATCCTGTCATCACATTCTGAAACATCAACAGTGTGTTAATCCTTTTACTGGGTCAGATTCACATTTTCTTATCTGATCTGCTATTCTCATGGTGCAGAACCAGTCCTATAGTGGTGGGGACAGACCATATTTACAAAGGTTTAAATTACCAAACAATTAGACTTGGCAAGTGAATGGGCTCTCACATACAAATCTGCGTCGCTGTCAGATCCCCCTGCGTTCTACAGCGGTTGATTCCCCCTGGTGACAGGGAGTGGTATCACTCACGCCTAGTGATTCTGGCAACCGATCTGTATGTGAGAGCTGCAGTGCAATGCAGCTAGAAAGGCTTAGAGACCTGACGGCTATGCAGATCTCTGTGTGAGAGCCCATCCACCATAAGCACTTATAAACTGTAATTTTTTGGGGTCTGGTGAGTACGATAATTTGTGCTTTCCTTTGAGGGTGTCTGCTTTCTTTGATGAAGAGTCCTGGTGTATTCTTTAACTTTATTTTAGCGGCTTAGACACTTCCTTATGGAACTGCAATTAGGGTTTGTTTTTGGATTAGGGTTTCTATTTTAAGCATTCTCAAAATAAAAAAAAGCTTATTTTATCGGGGTAGGTCATATTTCTGTGGCAACAGGGTACATAACATAGAGTACAAATACACTGAAATAAACAATATGGTAAGCAGTTACCAAATCAGTCAATGTGTGTTTGCATATGTAAATTAAGTGAAAAAATATACAATAAAGAAAAGTGTAGTGTGAATAGCAAGTTGCTATGTCGATGTGTGTGTAAGAATAATACGTATGCAAAATAAAATGTAGGTGAAGTACAAATGCTTAGTGAAAAAATTGTTAAATTAATAAATAATCCTATAAGAATAATATTAACCCCTTCTTCTCTAACCCCGTTGTCACCTTCCTGACCAGGCCAAAATTTACAATTCTGACCAGTGTCACTTCATAAGGTAATAACTCTGGAATGTTTCTATATTTTCCAGTGATTCTGAGACTGTTCTTTCATGACTCATTATAATTAATGTTAGTGGTAAATTTTAGTTGATCTAATTTGCGTTTATTTATGCAAATATCCAAAATTTGACAAAAAAAGTGAAGTTATGAAGTGATTCAACATCTAAAGCAAGAAGCCACATGTCCTCATCCAACCTTCATATTATCCACTTTCCTCAGAACCTCACCTGGATCCTTCAAATTAGAACGAAGTGTTTCCACTAATGGTTTCAATGGTTTCCACGTACTTACTGATTGATTCACAGAAATTTCCATTACCCGAGACTATGGGACGACTCGATGGAGTTGACATACGCTTGTGCACCTCCAGAAGTAAATAAAAACAGGCCGTGCATGGACATTCAGGGGTCAAATCATCTCTGATTTCTTTAGAAATGATCCCGTCTTGGAAGGCAGTGTCTACAATATCCTATAATTGGTTCTGGAAAACAGAAGTAGGATTGAAAGACAGTCTTTTGTAACAGATGCTGTTGCTTAATTGGTAAAATGCCTCTCTCATATAGCAGAGTGGGCCACATTGCCTCCTCGGCAGCAGGCTTTATGGCCACATCCATTAACTCTTTCATTTCCTGTAGTGCATCTTTTTGTTAGCTCGTAAGATTGTCATTAGAAATTCCAAACGGTACTTTATAGAATCCATTGGTGACCAATTTAACAAAAACTTTGATAATTGGATATAGGTTTAGAGGGGGGAATTTTTTTGATTTAGCAATAGCGATGAGCAAACCCGAACTTTAAAGTTCGGCGTCCGTACCGAACAGCAGGGAAGTCCATGTTACAGTTCGGGTTCGGCCACACAAAAGGGTTGAAGTAGGAGAATTTACTTACTGAGCCTCCCGCATGGCTGTAAGGGGCACTTTGCACACGACATCGCAAGCCAATGCTTGCGATGCCGAGCACGATAGTCCCCGCCCCCGTCGCAGTAGCGATCTCTTGTGATAGCAGCCGTAGCGAACATTATTGCTATGGCAGCTTCACATGGACTCACCTGCCTTGCGACGTCGATCTGGCCGGCGACCCGCCTTCTTACTACGGGGGCGGGTCGTGTGGCGTCATAGCGACGTCACACGGCAGGTGGCCAATAGAAGCGGAGGGGCGGAGATGAGCGGGAGGTAAACATCCCACCCACCTTCTTCTTTCCGCATAGCCGGCGTGAGCTACAGGACGCAGGTAGGAGATGTTCCTCGCTCCTGCGGCTTCACACACAGCGATGTGTGCTGCCGCAGGAACGAGGAACAACATTGTACCTGTCGCAGTCGCATAATTATGGAATTCCCAGACACTACACCGATGATACGATTACAACGATTTTGCGCTCGTTAATCGTATCATCTAGGATTTACACACTACGATGTCGAGTGCGACGCCGGAAGTGCGTCACTTTCGACATGACCCCTCCGACATCGCACCTGCGATGTCGTAGTGTGCAAAGTACCCCTAACACTACTTCCGGGTGTGCTAATCAGTCCTCATACATATTCACTGCTTTCCCTGCTCACCGGCGGCTCTGATTGGCTGCCACTAGACCACACCCCTACCCTCTCTAACAGCTCCTGTGGTTGGTTGGAATCACAGGCGCTATCTGCATACTTATAGTGGAGTGAAAAATAAATAAATACATTTTAAAAATGACATAGAGTCCCTCTATAGTTATTCCAGCACAGATAAAGCCACGGTTACAGGCTGCCACCCCTAGCCGTGTGCTTATTTTGTATGTGTATCAAAATAACAGGAACCACATGCAGCTTTTTTTTAAAGTTCATCCGAACCCACCGGACACGAACATCTGAGAGTTTGCTTATCTCTATTTAGGAGTAATATTCCTACCTCCACTTGATGGCATTCAAAAATGCAATAATGCATATAGTTCCATAGACTTACCATAGTGGAACCAAATTAATGCACAAATTGTCACAAAATAACAAAATAATCCAATAAATTACATAGTATAAAGGAAGTAACCTGGAACTGACTGAAATGAAGGGTCCCGACCTGCGTTTCGAGTTAACATCTTACTGGGGATGTAATCATGGACAGTGCCTAGTCTCCTTTTATATAACCACTCACCAATGAGTGTACAGGTGGTATGGAGAGGTGCTCACGTGGCCACATCCGCAAGCCAAAAGCTTGGCTTCAGCGTCCTACATCACCGGTTTCATTCCCTACCCCAAGTCATCAGGAGGAGGCCAAGAAGCAGAGATGCTAAGGACGTGTCACCCGGGAATGATCCCATGTCAGCCATGGTGGGTGCACACCACTGAGTAACTAATAGCCGGCTGAAGGAGCAGGAGCGAGAAAATCCTTATGATAAAGTGGCAATGTGTAACATGAGAGGAAAACATTATGACAGCTGATAGCCAGCTACATGAAATAGAAAATAATAGGAGGTGAAATAAAGTGACAATGTGCAAATAAAATCAAGACAGCATGAAGGCGAAACTGTTAAAAAAGTGACAAAGTACTGATGAAGTAAAAAAAAGTGCAAATAGAATATAAATAATTACTGTTTCATTCTATGTAAGTTAGAGCACAAATGAAATGAAATAAATAAACAATATGATAAACAGTTACCTAATGTGTGTTTGCATATGTAAATGAAGTGAAGTGAAAAAATATACAATAACAAAGTGTAGTGTGAATAGCAAGTTGCTATATACAGTAGATCTGCTGTATGTCTGGAAGAATGACATGTATGCAAAATAAAATGTATGTGAAGTGCAAATGCTTAATAAGTAAAATGATAAATTAATAAATAATACTAAAAGAGCATATTAAGTGCATGTGAATAAATATCGAAGACCCTCCCAGAGTATAATACAATACAAATAGATAAAATACATTCAAACAAGGTAAATACATTCAAACAAGGTAAACACTCATTTAAATAAGATATCCACTGCATATTCATATATACATAAATACATATAAACACATGTATATACACTGTGGTACAGTAGATCTACTCACTCAGCGTCTGTTTGATGTATTCACAGGAACACTTTTCATTTAAAGGGGTTATCTGGCTTATTTTGCCTTTTTTTGTCATTTCACTATTGGGCTACATTGGGGCAGGTAAGTAGATAGCGACTACTTACCTGCCCTGCAGTCAGCCCCTGTGCCCCGACGCAGAGCGGTCATGTGACCGCTCGTGTCGTGATTTTGCTGCTTCCTGTGACATCACGTCACCTGGGGCAGGAGCTTGTTGACGTGCAACACAGCTGACGACATGTTGCCACCCTGCTGGGTGGGTACCGTGAGTGGAGTCCCAACCCACCTTCCCCCGCACCTCCCACACATTGCATAGTGTAGTGGTGTCAAAGACGCTGCTGGTAGGCTGCATGCGGCCCCTGATGCTGCTTGCGGCACGCAGGCCCGTGGCCCCCTAGCTGATCACTGTCTTTGCTGGTGCCGCGCAGTCAGATCTTTATATCTGAGGATAGATTCCTGGGCGCTGTGCAGGACCAAGCTCTGTATACAACTACCGCAATGACCAGCCGCCGGCCAATCAAAGGCAGCAGCTGATCACTGGAGAAGCTGCATAGAGAGCGCATCCCTGCGCAGCGCGCAGGAATCTGTCTACTGATGTAATACGCTGTCAGCTGCGGCACCAGCAGCATTCATCAAGGAGGCTGCGGCTGCAAGAAGCAAATAGGCCACCGAGAGAACAAGGACAGGTGAGAAGGATTTGTCTTTTTTTTGCATGTGTGAAGAATGGCACAATATAGGACACTACTACAGAATGGAACATTACTACAATAAGTGGACCCCAAGGGGACATTACTATAGGATGAGCAGAAGGATGGGCACAATACTATAGGATGAGCAGAAGGATGGGGCTCAATACTATAGGATGGGTGCAATACTATAGGATGAGCAGAAGGATGGGGCACAATACTATAGGATGGGCACATTTATTACAAAATGGGCACAAGGATGGGGCACATGACATTATATGTGACCATATTGTCCTCTGCTAGAGGTTAGTGCTGGGCAGAATACTGACAGCCAATGAGTGTGCAGAGGGCGGGGCTGGACAGTGAGGAACAAATTCAGAGGGAAGACAACATATCAGGTATCTACCTCCACTACTATCAGGATTCATTGTACAATTGAACTATAAAGATAAGCTGCGATTTTCATTTCTACAGTTCATTTTTAACACTCCATCCATATAGGCCACGGATAGTGAGGATAGTGAGGATAGTGAGCCCTCCTGTGTTTCACATAAAGGTATCTGCACTCAGGCTGCTTACAAAGATAATCTCACACGTTATATTATTTCCAATAGGTAATTTTGCATTTTTCCTTTTTCCTTTTTTTTTTTTAGGAACCCACCCTTAACTCCACCTTTTCTTCAAATTATCCAATTTTAGTCAACAAAACGTGCTACCATCAGGTAATAAAATAAATCTCTTTACCCCCAAGTTTCATATTATCTGTTATCCCAAATACAAATACACTTACCCCTGTTTGTCTCTTCTCTTGGTTTTTCGTGCCTGCCCAGTTGGCTCTTCGTTGCCACTCTGGGCCTCCATTCTTGCATTACCCTGAATGAATCTTATATTTATTTTATAAAACCTATATATATTTATGAAAGAAAGAGGTAAGAGTCCCGGTGCACCACCTACTCCGTGTGTTACTACACGTTCAGCTACTTGAGCCCTACTGAGCCATGGAGGGGATCATGGTGCAGACTTGCGGTGAAGACCAAGATAAATCCAAAGGAGAAAGAAAGTCGCACTCCAGATGATCACCATATCACTCCGTCTTTATTGCAGGGGAAACATGAAGGTACAAGCGGTGGGGAGGATGAGACAAGCCATACAACGCCAGTGTTATATGGCTTGTCTCACCCTCCCCACCGCTTGTACCTTCATGTTTCCCCTGCAATAAAGACGGAGTGATATGGTGATCATCTGGAGTGCGACTTTCTTTCTCCTTTGGATCTATATATTTTTATATTACCATTATTATATTGTATCATTTATCACATTCTCACCCATATCTAATTATTTTATTTATTTTTCTGACCGACAGCCCCACATAAACCCCTTGTTACCCACTCTAGTGAGCGCAGTAGTACTTGTATTATATTTACCCTAACTCTGACAGGCTTACGCAGACCCTGCCTACTACCTGCAGCTCCTACTAGTTCTAACAAAGTTACAACTAGGTTGCCCCCTCCCCCATTATGCCCCTGGGTGAGCACTAGTGTCCATTTTTAATTTCCTTTATAATACTTACCTAAACCGGTCACTGCAGTGGATGTGGCTCAAATGGGCGTCTTCGTCCTCCGGTGCCGGCGTCTCCTCTTTCGGCCATCTTCGTTCTCTTTCTGAAGCCTGTGTGCAAGACGCGTCTACGTCATACACACTCGCCAGTCCCACGCATGCGCACTACAATACTTTGATCTGCCCTGCTCAGGACATGAATGCCGGTGAGTGTGTATGACGTCGGACGCGTCATGCACCACGGCTTCAGAAGGACGACAGAGGCGGCAACAAAGATGGCCGAAACAAGCAGCACCGGAGGATGAAGATGCCCATTTGACATACAGCCACCGCAGCGACCGGTTTAGGTATTATAAAGTGTTTTTTTATGTTTACACAGCAGTCTGGGCTCTTATATACAACATGTTAGAATGCTGTATATAAGAGCCCAGGGGTGGTGGCCGCAGCTTATAGGGCAAAAAACTGGTGACAGGTTCCCTTTAATAGCCATTTAACCCTTTCAGTACCCAGTATACTGGAGCACACACCTGGATTCACATCACTGAGGCTAATAATTTCAGCGATACATAACTCCCCTCTTGTATTTTACCAGTGATCACCTTACATATCCACCCATCTGTCCAAAGCCGGGGGGTTTTGAAACCTTCAGATACTAAACAGGGGAGCCTCGATAGAGCATCTGCATTCTCATGTAACGTGTGCTCTACAAGAAAGATGAAGTTCTGGAGCACTAGAAACTACCTGGTCACAGAGGTATCCTTCCCTTTCATTTCTCTCATTCACCTCAAGGATGCATGATCTGACACTAGTCTGAACTATCTGTCTAGCAGATAATATTTCAAAGTGTTAAACGCCCATCTGATGGCCAATCACTCCTTATCTACGATGGCATAGTTTTTCTCACCAGAGGTGAGTTTCCTACGCATGTATAGGACTGGATGTTCCTCTCCATTTATTTCGCGGCTCCTAACCTAACCTCTAAAGCATCCATCAGAAGCACAAACTACTTATTAAAGTCAAGTGCCACCAAGACTGGTTGTTTACACAGAGCAAACTTTAATTCTTGGAAAGCTGTCTCTGCTTTGGAAGTCTACTTGGGGCTTGATGACTTTGTGCCCTTAAGGAGGTTGGTCAAGGATGCGGCTATCACAGCAAACTTTGAAATAAACCACCAATAGTATCCAACAATAGGTATTTGCCAGTACCCTTTTGTCAGGTCAAGGGTGGTAATAAACCTTGCTGGCCCCAACCCCTCGATGAGCTCATCAACATGGGGCATTAGATATGCGTCAAATTTGGAGACTTCATTCAATTTGCGATAATCATTACAAAATCGCCATTCTCAATCTTGCTTCTGCACAAGGACAATGCAACTGGATCAGCCACTTTTAGATTCCTCAATTATGACAGGGCTCAACATTCTCTTCACCGCCTTCAAAATCCTGTCTCAGCTGGCATGGGATCCAGCATGGCTTCAAGTTTACCCTCACATGCGGTTCCGTCAGAACTTCGTGTTCCACAACCTGCATACACCCTGACAATTCTGAAAAGAAATCTGTGCATTGGTGAAGCAACTCAGGATATTGCTATTTCTGGGCCTGTGACAGCATTTCCGCCACTGTGACATCCTCAATGGTTATCAGACAAGGAGTTTCGACAGATTCCCTTTCTCACCACAGATTGACATGGTACACCTGGTAAGACTTTCTTGTACCCAGTTGGTGGATATTGTAGTTAACCTCACCCACTTTTTCTACCACATCATATGGTCCTTGCCACTAGGCCAGACACTTACTCTCCACAGTGGGGATCAACACCAACACGCGATTGCAAGAGCTGAACTGTCTCACCATTGTGGAGCAATTATATACTCTTGCCTGGGACTCTTGCGCCCAGAGAAGACTCTATTTCTCGATGGGCATTACCTCGACCATTCTCTCCTGCATCTGGCGACATGCTCAATGACACTTCTGTGGGGTTTAATCTATGCTTTCCACGTGTCTTTTGCTATGTCTAGGAGACCTCGAGGATGTCAATATCATGAAAAACATAAAAGAGTTCAAAGGGAGAGAAACCAGTAGAGGCCTGGAGAACTTGTCTGACTGAAAACAGTAGGTTTGGAAGTAGACAGTCCCAGTCTCGGCCTTTCTTCTCCATGACCTTTTTGAGCATGGTCTTTAGAGTCTTGGTGAATCTCTTCACTATGTCGTCCATCTGCGAGTGGTGCACTGAAGTCTGCAGTTGGGTAATCTGCAGCCCCTTTCATAGTTTTCTCATGACTTTGGACATAAAGGGAGTTTCTTGGACCGTTAGTGTTTTTTTACTGCCGGAGAAGATTCTAAGATGTACTGATGCATTTTAGCAAATTTGACCAAGGAACCCACTAAATCAATAGCAACTCAGTTAAACGGGACCACTATAATGGTACCAAGGGACTACGGAAGTGAAAAACTGGCACCGTTAGTTGGCAGGTTGGATAGGACTAACAATAGCTTAAAATTTCTCAATGACATCCGGGCCCATAAAATCACAGAAGGATGCACTCTTGGGTTTTATTTACCCCCAGATGACCACCCAAGACATGAGAATGGGTCATGTTTAACATTCTGTGCCTATAGGGCCCAGATACCAACAGTTGCTTGATTACCTCACCCCTCACTTGGGTAACATGAAATAGTAATTCCCCATTTACTGCAAAGTATTGGAATTTGGTGCCAGCCCCCAGCAGCTTAACAACCCCATTTATAACCGTCATATTTTCAAACACCCCCATTACCATCAGGTACCTCATTTGAGCAGTCCTAAAATTCCCCTCGGAAACCGCCAACTCATGGGATGCTGCCTTATCCTCATTGCCAACCAACACACACAAGGGAAAGTCATCTGCCTACAACTGCGAAGAAGTCTCGTTAAGGGTAAACTGGCATTTATCTGAGACAATGCAGTCCGCCACCTTTTATCAACAAAAGTCCCGCCCTATTATCACTGAACTAATCTCTCGCTACACTCCAAAACGTAATCTCCGGTCCTCCCAAGATCTCCTTCTATCCTCCTCTCTCATTCGCTCCTCATGCAACCGTCTCCAAGACTTCTCCCGAACATCCCCAGTCTTCTGGAACTCACTGCCTCAACACGTCAGATTATCTACTACACTTGCAAACTTCAAACGGAACCTAAAGACTCATCTGTTCAGAAATGCCTATAACCTTGAATGACCTCACTGCCCCACCACCGTGCGGAGCTGCCGCCCCACCACCGTGCGGAGCTGCCGCCCCACCACCGTGCGGAGCTGCCGCCCCACCACCGTGCGGAGCTGCCGCCCCACCACCGTGCGGAGCTGCCGCCCCACCACCGTGCGGAGCTGCCGCCCCACCACCGTGCGGAGCTGCCGCCCCACCTACACCCCACCTACTGTCTCCTCCCCATAATCCTATAGAATGTAAGCCCGCAAGGGCAGGGCCCTCTTCCCTCTGTACTAGTCTGTCTACTGTAACTTGTACATGTATTTTGTATGTAACCCCCTTCTCATGTACAGCACCATGGAATCAATGGTGCTCTATAAATAAATAATAATAATAAAATAATAATAATAATAACAGTTCTCTGACTTCATGAGACTCCATCCAAGTTTATTTTTATGGGTACAGTGGTAACAGGGTAGTCCTTGGCGTCCTGTGGATATAGTAGAAGCCCACCATCTTCCCTGTATTCAGCTGCTGTGGGAGTGTGGTCCCTACATGGTTCACCAAACTACCTGAGTCCAACAGTTCGGTCACTGTTACACTATTTACTTCTTTTCCGCCCCCGTGCCAGCAGCCGGGCTGCTCGGATCTGGATCCGCGTTGGCTCGAGGGGTGTCCAGACCTTGGGGTCGTGCGGCCACTCAAATGAAGGGGGTATTTACAGGGGATTGTGTTAAAGTTCGTGACGCCACCCATGGTATGTGGTAATGTAGAGTACCACCGCTGCAGTTGGGAGTACCCGGGGCGATAGAATGGGGCAGCCAGGTGTTGTAACCCTCTACGGGTAGGGGGGGATACCCCGGGGCTTAGTGATGGTGTTCGGGGAGTGCCGTGGGGAGTGAATGAGACACTTGCGTACTCACTCAGTCCATAACGCTGACAACTGGATAAACCAAAGTTCTGGATACCGCTGCCACTGAGGGGAGCTAGTATGGGTCCCATCCCCAATGGTGCGGCCTGGTGATCCGTGACCTTCCTCCTGGCATTAAGTTTACTTCTCTGTTGGTCCCGGTAGTATAGAACTAGTCGAGTCCCGCTCCCCACTATGGCTAAGTGTGGGAGTTTGTTCTCAGGGTTCACGCTTGGGATTTTCTGGACCGTTTTTTGTGGAAAGTCCTATCCCCTTCGTTGCGCTAGTACCCCGATTATGGAGCAGGTGTAGAGCGGATCTTGAAGGCTCCGTTCTCGTTGGGTAAATTTTCAGGTTGCCTGAAGCTTCTCCTTGACCTAGGGTCCACGTACCCCGTCCTCTCCTCTCCCAGCCCGGTGATGGTGCAAGGCCACCTGCTGTCCTCCTCGACAGTTCTGTGCCCCTGACCATGATCCCCTGCGACCGGGGGTCCAGCTCCTCTAGGCCCAGACCACCGTCTGCTACCTAGATGGCTTCCAAGGAGCCCGGCTCCTGACCTCCTCTCTCCTTCACTTCCAAACTACTTCTCCTCCTCTCCTGACACTTCTGACCCCCCTTTAACCAACCCCCCAAGTGGGCGACCCTATTCCACTCAGGCCGTCCACTGGTGTGTCTGGTGGGTGTGGTGCAAAGTGTACCTAGGATTTTAACAAGCTGTTGTAGGCAATACCATGTAGTTGGGGACCCATAACCAAGAAGGATGTGGATATTGCACAGAAGGGCAGATTACACAATACCCTGTGACGACCTGATAGTCCAGGGGCGTCACACTTACATGGGACATGCCTGTGGCCACTCCTTCAGTTGACCATCCGCACCACAGGTAGGATAGGCATAGTATGAGGACTGCCGATCTAAGTTACAGTCCATTGGCTCGGTGATGAGGGGACAACAGACGGCTATGAGACCTGGGTATGACACCACCAACAGATTACATTATTGGCTGCAGTCTATGTCAAACACCCACTCGTCCTTTGGGACCTTAGACTCCCCCCTCCTGTGGCTCTAGTATCCTTCTTTTTGGGTGTCGGCCACCAGTTGGATTCCCCAGTATGGAAATGGTAGGTCCCATGGCTTCCCCAAGGAACTTTCTGCCACCAGGTACCTTCCCATCAATTTGATCAGGTCATCAGCATTCCAGGGATCTCCCTGGGCAACCCAAGTCTGCACCGACATCGGGGGGGGGGGAGTAATCAAACCAGTCCATTACGACCCCCTCCACCATCTGCACCTGGGTAGAGATCTCTGGCTGCAACTATCTTTGGACAAGATGCAGCAAGTCAAACATCTGGGAGTGAAGGGGTTTGTCACCACAATATACCCACTTGTGGACCCGTTGTAACCTGACAGTTATAGCCCCACCCAGGCACACCAAACTTACAGTTTTTAATTTCTCAAACTCCTTTGCATCCTGTAAGGCCAGATCATAGTACGTTTATTGTGGCTCTCCGCTTAAATATGGCGCCATCTCCTCCGCCTACTGCCTTGGTAAGAGTTTCTCCTATTTAGCAACTCTTTCAAACAACGTCAAAAAGGCCTCAATATCTTCCCCCGGTGTCATTTTTTGCGATGCCTGATTTCCACCTTCCGAACATGGGAGTGATCATCTGGACTTGGGGGTGAGGCAGTTGTCCTGCTATGAATTACCTCATAGGAGATCTATCCACTGTTCAAATGCCTGCTGTTGCTCCTACTGCTGCTCGAATGCCTGCTGCTGTTGCCCTCACTGCTGATGCATCCGCTGTATCAACAGCTTATTTGTTTTCTGCTGTGCTTGTTGCTGCTTCTGGCCCTGCAGTAGGTGTTTGATTAGGCCCTCCATTCTGTCTGACCGTGTTTCTTAGCTTATGGCTGCCTTCACCCAGAACATGCTGTTGTTCTGCTCCCTGGAAACCTTGCCCACACTTCTGCACCAGCTGTGGTAGATCAACTCACTCAGTAGCCATTCGAGGAAGTCAAAGCACTTCTCATTTGCGGAGATAATCCATCCACCTCACAGGTGTGTCTAATCAAGATGCTGATTAGACCGTATCATTATTGCACAGGTGTGCCTAAGGGCGGCTTTGCACTTTGCGACATTGCATGTGCGATGTCGATGGGGTCAAATTGAAAGTGACGCACATACGGCGTCGCTGTCGATATCGCAACGTGTAAATCCTTTTTGATACGATGAACGAGCGCAAAAGCGTCGTTATCGTATCATCGCTGCAGCCTCCGACATTTCCATAATGCCGGTGCAGCGACAGGTGCGATGTTGTTCCTCGCTCCTGCGGCAGCACACATCGCTGTGTGTGAAGCCGCAGGAGCGAGGAACATCACCTTACCTGCCTCCCGGCTGCAATGAGAAGGACGGAGGTGGGCGGAATGTTTACATCTTGCTCATCTCCGCCCCTCCACTTCAATTGGCCGCCTGCCGTGTGACGTCGCTGTGACGCCGCACGACCCGCCCCCTTAGGAAGGAGGCGGGTCGCCGGCCAGAGGGACGTCGCACGGCAGGTATGTGCGTGTGAAACTGCCGTAGCGATAATAATCGCTACGGCAGCTTTCACTAGATATTGCACGTGTGACGGGGGCGGGGCTATCGCTGCAGCATCGGTAACACATTGTTACCGATGTCGCAGCGTGCAAAGCCCGCCTTAGGCTGGCCACAATACAAGGCCATTCTAAAATGTGCAGTTTTATCACCCAACACATTGCTACAGATGTTGCAAGTTTTGAGGGAGTGTGCAATTGGCATGCTGACTTCAGAAATGTCCGCCACAGCTCGACAGTATGGTGGTGCGCACTTCACTCTGGGAGGGTGATGCAGGTCTTCTCTTCTCACGATTCACTGGGCAGCTGGGCTTATCAGGCAGCGTCTCCTAGCAGGCTGGATACCAACTCTCCTGTGTGTGTCCCTCTGCACATACTGGAACTCTCTCACCCTATCTGCCACTTCCTGCTTCTCCCTGCACTTTTATCAGGGCAGACCAAACAACCAGAAAGCAACAGAGGAGATGCGGGCCATTCCATTGTGCTCTGCGGGGGAGCCAGTCTCTTAAAGCCACAGTACAACAAAGTCTTAAAGTCACAGTAAAGCAACACCCTCAGTAGGTGCTGCACTCCCCTACCACATAACCAGAGTCGGTTGAAAGATGAGGACTCCCAGTGCCCACACACATTTAACTTCACTTTCGCTCCCATATATTAGGAGACAGGGCTTTAACCATTTCATTGCTAGATAAAAGTGGTAGTAAATATTCCACTTATTAGATTAATCATGTACAGAATCATAACATACAATTAACCATACAATGAAAAGTCACAGTAATGGAAGAAAAAAAAGTCTGAGCCGCTGTCCTTGAAGCAGAAAGAAAGCTGTAATTTCTCATGAATTGTTCTGCTTTTGTGAAAAACAGCAAGGAATGTTTCTAAAAAAGAAATAATTACCTTACTATGCCTGTTTATAGCACATATCTTTGAAATCTGGTTAACTAGTTACTAAAAGTACGCTCACACTAGTATATAGTATGCCGCCCCTGTGACGCCCTGGCCTGTCCCCTGTTGACAGACAAACTCATGTTTAGTGACGGTTTAAGAAAGTGCCTGCTTAATGTGGGATGAACCTGTAAATAAATGTTTATGTTAACCTCTTTTTTTTTCTTCTTCTTCAAAAAATAAATGCTTGGTGTTCTGTAGCTCGTGGACGAGCTACGTTTAACCAAGAGGGAATGTGATGCCCTGGCCTATCAGGTCATCACAAGGGTGCCGTGCAATCTGCCCTTCTGCATGGTACCCGCTCCTCCTTGGTTATGGGTCCTGTCAATTTGGTGTTGCTACCAACAGGTATACCTAAATCCTGAGGAACACCCTGCACCACACCCACCAAACACCCATTGGGCAACCTGAGGGGGACAGGGCCACCCAGATGGGGGATGGAAGAGGAAGGGCAGAGATGTCAGTAGTAGAATGGAGTAGAGTTGAGCAGTGAGGCAGCGGTGACAGTCCAGGTCACACTGCGGAGCTGGGCTCCTGTACCCTTCCCAATTGGAGAGAAGCTCTGCGTCACCGATATACAAGTGCTCAGGGGAAAAAAATCAGACAAATATAAAGAATACCCCGGCACACTATTACTCCCAAAAAAGGAAAATCATGCGACTGTTCATATGCAAATTTCTTTTTATTGATCAAATTGTGCTGTAAATTATGAAGTATGATTCGTCCAAATAAGTCGACGTTTCGGCTGTAGGCCTTCGTCAGACTGGACTTTATCTGAACATGATAACAGAAACAAAAATCAATATCATATATACAAGATTGACAAAATGTAGTACAGTTTCCAACAACAAAATGATAATATATCAATGACATCATAGTAGGATAGAGACCTGTCATATCATATTGTAATATAATCTCGTGGTATGAGGATATAGGAACCCTCTATTTGTACAGTGCAAAACATTTAAAAATATATACACCTTATAGCAGCATGGGTACGCATTCCAATACAGGAAGAAATACTCAGAGTCCAGTACTTAACCAGAACTGGCAGGTTTCCATAGGCCTTTGGTACGGGGGTGTTCGGATCCCACACCCAGTACAAGAAGCAGGGCCCTCCCTCTCTCTCTCTCCTGCACTCCAGCTGACAGTCACTTTTTCCTCCTCGGTTTCAGATGGGGGAAGTCCTTTCTCTGCAGTCCGGGTTCCCATGCACACCATCGGCGGGCCACTACCCTGCCCTGGTCCACCACGGGTTCCCCTGAGCCTACTCTCCACTTCAGCTCCTAGAACTCGGCTTTCAACTTTCTTCACTTCCCCAGCACCCCAGGAGCTACAACCCCTGTCTGCTCTTCTCTCACTCCCTTCTCCGACTGACTCTCAACTCCTCCCCTCCTGCTCTTTTCAGTTGCTACACTGGGGGGAGGATGCGGCTGCCTCACTGCACCGATGTGGGATCAGGTGGTACCAAGGAGCATTAACTCTTTCTGTGACTATCTGGTGTGCCAGGGTGTCACATTCCCCCTTGGTAAAACACAGCCCATCCGCGGGCTGTCCGGACGCCGACGGTTTATTTTACAGGAAACTGTAATGGGAAAAATGTGAAAGTTTAAAACATACAAAACATAAAATATCTCATCCCCCTAAGGGGAGGCATTTTGCTTAAACGTTTCGAAACTGTCCTTCCCGCCAGTCCAAAAAACAACACATTTACAACTGCTGCCGCTCCCAATACAGGGCACGGGTTCCGTGCTCTGCCTCCTGCTCAGGAGCCAGGCCCACTCGGATGCCCTCGGCACCGGCTACAACCGGCCTCGCTAACTGCCGAGAGCCCCAACGCTCAGTGACGTGTTCCTCCTCGCGGCAGGTGCACTCCCGCTGTTCCACAGCTGGGACGAGGCATTAGGGAGCGGCTGGCGCTGCAGCTGGGGGTGATTTCAGGGTGCTGCCGTCATTGTGGCCGGGTGGACTGCCGGAGCCGACGTCATCTCTGTTGCGGCTGGGTGGACTGCTGGGGCCGACGTCATCTCTGTTGCGGCCAGGCGAACTGCCGGGGCCGGTGATGACGTCATCGGGGCTGCCGTCCGGCTCGGGGCCGAGGGTGATGTCATCTGGGTTGCAGCCTGGCTCGGCGCCGGAAGATATGTCATCGGGGTTGCAGACAGCTGTGACATCTTTCCGCTCTTGTGTCCAGGAACGGAATTTTGCAGAGTCCTGGCGTCCCTGCACTTTACAGTTCTCGTTACATGCCGCTCCTTCCTGCCCTCCCCTTTGGTTTTTCGGGAGCAGTCCTCTTATGCAACTTGCTAGTTTCGATTTCGGCCTCAGGGTTTTCCTTCCAGCCGTGTTCTCAGGGGGCGGGGCTTCAGCTTTGCGCCCTTTCTTGGGGAAGAAGATGCTGGGTTGTTGTTTTCCGCGCCCAAAAATGGTGGGCAAGATGGCGCCAGGGCGTCACATGAACCCTTAGAGCAAGCTCACTCCGTCAGCCATATGGGTGAGCGGGACCCGTTTAGTTCTAAGCTAAAGGGGACCAACTACAGAGAAAGGTGCCAAGGTCAAGGTCACATGCTAACAAGTGACACCAAAGGGCACGGGACCCCGGCGTGCTCCCTCCTTGCTGCAGTGGCATCAAGAACTTTGGTTTACCACTGTTGTCAGCATCAGCGTTATTAGACTAAGTGAGTACGCAATTAACCCTTGCCGGCCAGACGGCACCGCCCGACACCATCACCGAGTCCTGGGGCATTCCCCCTACCCGTGGAGGGGTTAAACACCTGGCTGCCCACACCATCGCCACCGGGTACTCCCACTCCTTACCACACACTACAGGTGGCCTCACGAACTTTAATCAAACCGTCCCCTGTATATATCCCCCCCTTTAATTCAAGCGGCCGCACGACCCCCCGGGTCCGGACGTCCCTCGAGCTACCGCGGATCCAGATCCGAGCAGCCCGGCTGCTGACGCGGAGGCGGCACAGGTGCATGTTGTAAAGGGGTTTTTCTTCACTGTAGAAAGATTCTGCAATCATCCAGCACTGCTGACTTCCATGGACATCCAGGCCTTTTTGAATTCCCGAATCCCAAGCACGCCAGTGCCCTCTTTTTTTCAGAAGGTACCAAACTGTTGATTTGGCCACTCCTAACATTTCTGTTATCTCTCTGACGGATTTATTCCTTTTTTTTTTAGCTTAGTGATGGTCTGTTTCTCTTCCAGTTAGAGCTCCTTTGACTACATGTCGTGGGTTCACAACAACCAGCTTCCACATGAAAATGCCACACCTGGAATCAGCTCCTGCACCAATTTCTCAGCCACTTATTTATCTCCCTAAGCTCCCGTTGTTTTTCTATTGACGCTCGTGGCTTCGGTTGCATTTCTGAAAATACCACCTTGGAAGTGTTGGACTTCAGCTTCTCTCCTGCTTCCCTGTAATCATTATTAAGAATCTTCTACCTCTCTCTAACTTTGCTACAAGATTTCTAATAAAACCCAATTGCAAAAATGATTTCTTAATATAGAGCTATATCATGATATGAGACTTAGCACATATAAAATCATACTAGCACTGTACAATTTACTGAAACAGTGCTTAAGAAAATAACTTTTAAATTGTATCAAATACGTCAGCTTCAGTGAACCCTTGATGTGGCCAAGAGCTTGATGTCTCTCATTGTGCATCCTGGGGTTTTCCCTGCTTCTGATTGACAGCATTCGTTTCCCAGAGCAAGCGCTTCCAAAAGTCAGCTGGTTTGTGTGCATGTAAACATTGATCCTGCCTGTGTCCAGCCGTGTATACATACAGTGGCAGGGGCATTTCACTCCTTGACTCCTCTCTGTGCCGCCACTTGCTGCACTTTTGGGTTCATCAATGCAGTGAGTAGTGTCAGCATAGATTTGATTGGAAAAAATGTTTAATTTCTTGCAGACAGAGAGGACTGTTGTTACTATTTAGAAAAAATGGTATTTATTTTTTTTTGCCATCAGTAAAGTAAAAAAAGACAATATACCTATGGCAAACTGGGCCGGTTCTTGCCTCTGGACCAACCTGCTTATCCAGAAGTCCACGACATCAAGGCACCTGCCCAGGGTCGGCGTCAGCACGCGGCATACCCGGGCAAATGCCGGGGCCCTGGAGAGCTGGGGGGGCCCACTCGGCCTCGTCAGTTCTGCTGCCCCCGGGCCGAGTTCCGGGGACCGCAATCCTTGGCACTGGAAACTGTGGCTGCTGGCCCTTTAAGGCCCGCAGACCACAGCGTTCACTGTCTTCTCCTGCATTGAGGAGCATCATCTGCGGGCGGAGCTACCGCCCGGCGTCCTGCTCGGTCGCATAGATGAAGGAGTCACAGTGCCAGCCAGCGACCCCCAGCACATCGCTTCTCTCCAGCGCTGTGTGGGCCCCATCTGCACAGTGACCTGATCAGTATGTGGGACATCACTCCCTCCCCGCCCCTCCCTGTCCCCCCGTGCATGTGTGGGCCCCGCAGAGCCGCGTGTGTGGGCCCCACAGAGCAAGGTGTGTGTTTGTATGTATGTATGCATGCAGCAGAGCAGTATACGTGTCTGTATGTATGTATGTATGTATGCATGCAGCAGAGCAGTATGCGTGTCTGTATGTATGTATATATGCAGCAGAGCACTATGCGTGTCTGTATGTATGCATGCAGAGCAGTATGCGTGTCTGTCTGTATGTATGCATGTATGTATGCAGCAGAGCAGTATGCGTGTCTGTATGTATGCAGCAGAGCAGTATGCGTGTCTGTAATTATGTATGTATATATGCAGCAGAGCAGTATACGTGTCTGTCTGTATGTATGCATGTATGTATGCAACAGAGCAGTATGCGTGTCTGTATGTATGCATGCAGAGCAGTATGCGTGTCTGTCTGTATGTATGTATGTATGCATGCAGAGCAGTATGTGTGTGTCTGTCTATATGTATGTATGCAGTAGAGCAGTATGTGTGTGTCTGTATCTATGTATGCATGCAGCAGAGCAGTATATGTGTGTCTGTATGTATGTATGCAGCAGAGCAGTGTGTGTGTGTGTGTGTGTCTGTCTATATGTATGTCTGCAGCAGAGCAGTGTGTGTGTGTGTGTCTGTATGTATGTATGCATGCAGCAGAGCAGTATGTGTGTGTCTATCTATATGTATGTATGCAGCATAGCAGTGTGTGTCTCTGTATGTATGCATGTATGATGTGTATCTATGTATGTCAGTGTATATGACTGTATAGATTTGTCTGTTTATATGTATTTTTGTGAGTTTGTCTTTAAATATGTATATGTACGTGTATGTATCTGTGTATGTGTGTGTGTCTGCGTGTTTATGGGGCCCACTGGGACTCTTCCGCCCGGGGCCCACAAAAACCTGGAGCCGGCCCTGCATCTGCCAGCTAGAAAACATAACCGAGGTTTGAGTGAACTTGGTTTTTCATACTGTGCATTTCTGTTAATGTGTCTCATGTTGTTGCAGTGGGTGATAAACCATCTGGTGCATCGTACATATATACTGCTGTTACTTCATTTGCAGCAGTAATGTTGGCACAGGCAGAAAAAGTATGGAATGTGAAAGGAACAGAGAGGGGTCTCCTAGCTGTAAAGCTTTGCTGTGAATAGGACACATCTTATCCTGGTAATATGCCAACTCCTTTCAGAAGCTATATAAAATGTCACATTTTGCTTTTACAGAGAGGGACTAAAAGCACATAATCGAGCAGGATGATTTCCATGCACAAAAACACGAATAAAGCCTCACTTCACTTCTGTCCCCCTAGTGCAGTGTTTCCCATCTCCAGTCCTCAAGAGCCATCAACAGTGCCTGTTTTCAGGATTTCCTTAGCACTGCTGTCATGGTGATTCTGGGATAGCGGGGAACCGGGGCCTCTAAGCTGTCCCTCAAGCTAGGAGACACTATGATATCCCTATTCCCAGGGATACCCCAAATGGCGGGGATGCCCAAGTCTCCAATCTTGATCTGTTTCTCCCTACCCAAGGGAGGGACAGAAAAGGAGTGTAATGATATAGACAGACAAGGGGAAAAACAAAACTCTGTCACAAACCACACAGACACATGGGTAAAGAATATAAGAGAATCAGGAGGAATCACAAGAGAAGGAAGGCAGCTACAAAGCAACAGAGGTAAACTCCATAACCGCACCAAGCAAATAGCACAATTTTCACCAGAGAATATCAGGCACCACACCTCACAGATCAACATAGAAATTATAGCTGGCATGGGTAGAAGATTTCATCCAGCTTAAATAGAAGAGAAGCAGATGTGATTGGCCTCCCCAACTACATGTGATCAAAGGAACCTAACAAGCAGACTAGCAGAGGTTAACTCTTGCTAGCTTGCCTAGGAATCAGCACACAGCAAGTCAAGTCTGCCTGTGTTGATCCCAGACACCAGAGAAACTATTGGGTGGAGTGTCAGAATTTGCAATGTGAACAGAGCCCGACACCTCCATGATCGTCTGCGAAATTTGTGCAAAACTCCATGTCACAATTGCATATTTCATAATTTAATCACTTGCACAGGTGGGCAGTATTAAGGAAAACCTGAAAACAAGCTCTGTTGGTGGTTCTTGAGGACGAGAGCATAATAGTGCACCCCATAAACCTCCATGCATTGCCTTCCATATAGTATATAATGTACCTTTATAGTCCTCCATATATTTTATTGGGCCCCACATATTTATACATACAGTATAATGCATCCAATAGTTCTCCATATAATATAATGGGCCCACATAGTCCTTCATAAAGTATAATGCACCCCATAGTCCTCCATATATTATAATGCACTATCCATAGCCCTCCAGATATTATAATGCACTCCCATTCTCCTGCATATATTATAATGCACCCCCATAGTCCTCCTAATGTGCCATCCATAGCCCTACATATGCTATAATAAACCCCCAAACTCCATCAGTGGCATAACTAAAATCCGATGGGCCCCGGTACAAATTTTAAACCTGGGCGCCCCACATGTTGGTCAGATGTATGGGGCATTGTAGCATTCCAAATGCTATAAAGACATAGGAGTTTACCCCCCTCCCCTTTAATTGTGCGGTACTGACCTCCATTTTGTACTAATGGTCCCCATCCTGGGCCACTTCATGGTAAATATGTCCCCTATCCTGGTGTATGATTTCATCATGGTTATATCCTGGTATACTGTATATGGCCCCATCCTGTTATATATATCCTCATCACGGCCCTACCCTGGTATATATGTACCCATCATGGCACATCCTGGTATATATGGCCTCATCCAGGTATACATGTCCGCATAATGGCACTATCCTGGTATACATGTCCCCATAATGGCTTCATCCTGGTATACATGTCACCATAATGGCCCCATCCTGGTAAATATGTCCCCATAATGGCTCCATCCTGGTCTACATGTTCCCATAATGGCCCCACCCTGGTACACATGTCCTTTTAATGACCCCAACCTGGTTTATATCCCCATCCTGGTACATATAATACCCACGAGGGCCGCACACAGTAAAAAAATAAACAATTATACTCACCTTCCCCCTACTCTCCCAATGTCCTTCTCCGATGATGTTATGCCACAACTGACCAGTGTGTAAGTGGCGCAACACATTATGTCACTGTGCGCCCATGGTCAGCTGCCGGGTGCCTGCATTTTCTCTGCTACCCACACCCTGGATAATGGTAATGGGAAGCAGTGAATATCCATAGCCTTAATCGGCCATCGGCACATCGTAGTGCAAGGACCCAACAAGTCTCTGTGCTGCAATGTATTTTAGCTGCGCACCTTTGGATGCACATCCAGCTGAAACAGGTGCTGTGGCCGGCGGGCCCCCTATACCCCCGGGCTCGGTCGTGGTTGTGATCACTGTGAGCGCGATCATTACACCCCAGTCATTCATATATTATAAGGCACACCCCATAGTCCTCCATATATTCTAATGTACATCTCATAGTTCTCCATATATTATAATGCAACCCCTATAGTCTTCCATATATTATAATGCACCCTCATAGTACTCCATGTATCATATTACACCCTAATAGTCCTCCATATATTGTAATGTACCTATATAGTCCTCTATATATTACAGTACCTTGCAATAGTATTCACTCCCACCCCCCTGGCTTTTCACCTATTTTGTTAAATTACAACCTGTGTTTATGTGGCGCCCCTGAGGCTTCAGTCACCACAGGGTACTGCATATCCCTTAAGATGTAGTACTCATCCCGGGTAAGGAGAGGTTAATCGCTGGTGTTTCTCACATTCACACACAAAACACAGTTAGGTGCTTTCCCACCAGGGGATGGCCTGGGGTAGATAGGGGGTGGCCATCACGAAGCATGGGACTTTCCCGGTCACAGGGACAACTACCTGGGGGGCGGGCACCACTTGGGTAAAAGGGAAGGAGCATCTTCACACATAGTCAGTGCCCCGGGCACAGCTTGGGATGAGAGACACACCTGGGAACTCCATACAATCTTCTTTTACCTCACATTTCTGGGAGCGCCATAGGACCAGGGTCTCCGGCGAGTGCAGGAAACACCGGCAGCCCATTCCATATTCCACCTACACTGGGATTGGAGGGACCCCGACCAGAAAGGATTCACAGTGTCAACACCGGTGGTGACCTCGAATTGCTTAGGATCAGCTGGGGCCCATCACGGCGGTGACTGGCATCTCCCGGGTGAACCAGGACTGTGAGTAAAGAGACCTTGAACCCACAGAGACTGTGTCCACCTGTCCGCGCCGGCGCCCCGCGCTTCGGCGCCCACCATTACTACTCCCTTCATCATCCTACCCGGGGCCCGCTCCACCTGTGGGGAGCAGAAACATAGCTGCTACTACCATCCGCCAGGGAGACAGCGACAGTAGCAGCAGCTATTGCCTGGCCGCGTACTGCAGGTGGTGTTATGGGATAAATCCTCCACCATCATCATCCTTTCCCCCTTCTTTATTGTACACCTCGGGGCCAAGAAACCGGGCAAAAGGGCCACCCGTAACATCCCCAGACCCGACATCACCAGGCCCTGCGACGAGTATTTAACCCCTTGCCCCGTGGGTGCTACATTTACATATTTTTTTAATCTGATTTATATGTGATGCATCAACACTAAATAATATAAGTTGGAAAAGTGAAGTAAGATAATATAGGCAAAAATTAAGTTTATGAGATAAAATTTGCCATGTGCATATGTATTCACTCTTAGTGAAAGGACGTTCAGCTGTGTGCAACCTAAGTGTCCCATGGTCTGTCAGTATATACACACCATTTTCTGAAAGGCCACAGAGGCTGCAACATCTTTAAGCAAGAGGCACCATTAATCAAATAACACCACCGTGATGGCCAAGAAGATCTCCAAACAAGTCAGAGTCAAAACTGTTGAAAAGTTCAAGTCAGGATGGGTTCTAAAAAAAATCCCAATCTTTGATCCCCTCGGAGCAACATAAAATGCATTATCATCAAATGGAAAAAACATAGGCAAGGGGGGCATTAAGCAGAGAGCCAGCACAGTGACTAATGGTATCCCTGAAGGAGCTGCAGAGTTCCCATGCAGAGACTGGAGTATCTGTCCATGCGACCACAATAGCCCAAACACTCCATAGAGCTGGCCTTTATGGAAGAGTGGGCAGAAAAGAGCCTTTACTTACAACCTAAAATTGGAAGACTCATTTTGATTTTGCCAAAAGACATGTGGGATACTCCCCAAATGTCTGGAGGACGGTGCTGTGGTCAGATGAGACAAAAATTGAATTTTTTCACCACCAAGGTAAACGCTATGTCTGACACAAAACCAACACAGCTCAATACTCCAAGAACACCATCCCCACAGTGAAACATGGTGGTGGCAGCATCATACTTTGGGGATGTTTTTCAGCAGCAGGGACAGGGAAATGGTCCAAATTGAAAGGAAGATGGATTGTGCAAAATACAGAGATATATTCCTGAGCAAAATCTGTTTAAGACTGTCAGTGATCTGAGACTGGGATGGAGGTTCACCTTCCAACAAGATAATGACCCAAAGCATACTTCTAAAGCAACACTCAAGTGAATTTAAGGGGAAACGTGTAAATGTATTGGTGTGGCTTAGTCAAAGCCTAGACCTTAATCAAATTGAGAATCTGTGGTCAGATTTGAAGATTGCTGTTCACCAGGGGTAACCATCAAACTTGAAGGAGCAGGGGCAATTTTGCCTTGAGCAATGGGCAAAAATCCCAGTGGCAAATTGTGGATCCCTAGAAAGAGGCATGAATCATATCAGATGACTATAGATAGGTGGGTGAGAAAAAGGAATACACCCATTGAGTACTTTACGATTTGTTGGTAGCGCCTCCAGGCCTACTGACGAGCCATGCATGAGACACCTGCCTATGAGCTCCTGTGATCTACATGCTATACCCCATGGTGTATTGATATCGGGTATATATTTCTTGAACTGTTTTGAAAGGACGACGAGGATGTGAATTTTTCCCCTGTTGTCAGCTTTGATCCCCCGATGAACCGCAGGAACAAAATGGGGGAAACACATTGGGAGAAGGGTGAGGTCAAAGACACAACTGAGCGTTGCTGACATATGAATTGTCATTCTTTGCTGACATGCATGGCTCGTCAGTAGGCCTGGAGGCGCTACCAACAAATCATAAAGTACTCAATGGGTGTTTCTGGGGACATGTCCTTGGAATAATAGATTATGGTGCTTTATCCTTTATATATGAACTGTAATCCCTGGATTGTAGACATTCAACCAGTGAGCTGTATGTTATTTTGCATCTCTTTCTTTGCTAGTGAATTTAATGAGTGACAATCTTGAGTGCCTTGATCTCATATTGTTCAATTTCAATGGATCCAGTGAATTACTGATGATACCAGTCCTGGGTAACTCTAAAGGTGGTGTCACACACAGCGACGACGACAACGACGTCGCTGCTACGTCACCATTTTCTGTGACGTTGCAGCGACGTCCCGTCGCTGTCGCTGTGTGTGACATCCAGCAACGAGCTGGCCCCTGCTGTGAGGTCGTTGCTCGTTGCTGAATGTCCTACTTCATTTTTTCGTCGTCGCTCTCCCGCTGTGAAGCGCACATCGGGAGCGAGAGAGCGACGAAATGAAGCGAGCAGGGAGCAGGAGCCGGCGTCTGGCAGCTGCGGAAAGCTGTAACCACTGTAAACATCGGGTAACCAAGGGAAGACCTTTCCCTGGTTACCCGATATTTACCTTCGTTACAAGCCTCCGCCGCTCTTGCTGCTAGTGCCGGCTCCTGCTCTGTGTAGCTGCAGTACGCATCGGGTAATTAACCCGATGTGTACTGTAGCTAGGAGAGCAAGGAGCCAGCGCTAAGCAGTGTGCACGGCTCCCTGCTCTCTGCACTGTGACATGTAGCTGCAGTACACATCGGGTTAATTAACCCTATGTGTACTGTAGCTAGGAGAGCAAGGAGCCAGCACTAAGCAGTGTGCGCGGCTCCCTGCTCTCTGCACTGTGACATGTAGCTGCAGTACACATCGGGTTAATTAACCCGATGTGTACTGTAGCTAGGAGAGCAAGGAGCCAGCGCTAAGCAGTGTGCGCGGCTCCCTGCTCTCTGCACATGTAGCGACGTTATGATCGCTGCTGCGTCGCTGTGTTTGACAGCTAAGCAGCGATCATAACAGCGACTTACAAGGTCACTGTTACGTCACAGAAAATGGTGACGTAACAGCGATGTCGTTGTCGCTGTCGCTATGTGTGAACCCTATGTGTGTCACCTAGTGTAAATATTTATTGCAGTTGACTCTTTGGGTAGCAACCGCTCTACTAATTTGTGTCTGTTGTATGTGTACATGTGGTTTTGCACTTAGCACTTTATTCTGGTAAATTTCGTGATGGTTATTTTCAAGTTAGTAAGGGATGCAATAGGGGCAGCCCCCGTGGAATGGGGGCACCAAGAAAGTTAGGGAGCTTAAAGCCCCATTGCTAGGAAGGGACCAATTAAGGGTGAGTCATATCCCCTAGGGTCCAGCATCTGAACCTATTAGGTTTATTTACCATTGATCTGCACAGCCCCTAGATACAATTACCCTTAAGGGTACGTTACACGCTGCGATATCGGTACCGATATTGCTAGCGAGCGTACCCGCCCCCGTCTGTTGTGCGACACGGGCAAATCGCTGCCCGTGGCACACAACATCGCTTACACCCGTCACACATACTTACCTGCCTCATTTCGTGTTGTGGAGGGCCTGGGAGCTAAAGTGCAGAGGCTGAAAGGAAAGTAGTGGAGCGAGCCAGTCTGGTAGTGGTGAGCGGCGGTTGCTAGGAGACGCAAATGCGCGCTCATACAAGTCAGACCCTGCACGTGAAGTAGCCGTTATCGGGGGAGAACGGTTACCAGTCAGTCAGTCAGAAAGACAGAGAGAGAGTCAGTCGAGTACGGGGACTGCTGGTGACTAGGCACGCACGGGGAACAGGTCCATAGAGTAGACGTCCATTTATTGATCTGCTAAACCTGCCGGTGAGGGGAACTACAAGTCCCTCACCAACCATCTAGAGTCCGAGCCTCAGCAGCAATGCAGGGGCCCATAAGGGGATTGAGCCTGGAGCCATCTCACTTGGCCCACGCTGCCGGCAAACGGACCAAAAAGGGAGAAAAGGCAGTTGCGACTCCCTGGATGAACCCCACGGTACTTCAAGTTAGGGGTTATCCGAACAGAGAAGTGCAAGGAAGGCGAGTCAATGGTTACCCTTAGACCGGCCTGAAGGAGTGTGGCGCCCCAGGACCTGGTCGCCACAACAGCATTGCCCTCCCAAAAGGGTTAATGCTGAGCCTGGAGGTAATTGGGAGATCTATTGGCCAGTAAGTTAACACTCAACACAGTTCTCCCTCCGGCCAGCAGGGGGAGCTCTGAACCTGGAACTTCAGGGAGCATTCCTTAAGTCTGGCTGGAAGGAGGAAGTGGTGGTTAGTCTGGACACAGGAGTGAAAGAGTGCAGACGCAGAGTAGTGCTGCCTTGTAAACTGGGGCCTAGAGCTGGGATAGCTTGGCCCAGTGAAGCAAGGGGAGCAGAGAGGCACAGCAGGGACTCGGACATCGGAGTCTGTAGTTGCCAGGGCATAAAATCCATCCCTGGTAGCTGAATCCGGAGGGCAGGAGAGCTGCAAGCCCCCTGTCCCAGAAGCAATCTGAAGGTACAGCTGCATTCCAAGGGCCTGGTGTGGGCTCCAGCAGAGAAGCACCAGAGAGGGCCTGCGCAGTCTACCACACAGAAAAGGGGACGAACAACAAGTCCCAGCAGCAAGAGGGCAATTGCAAACCCAAAGTGCAGTGTCCTAACACAGCAGAGAAAGATTAAGGAGTAGGCCTCATACTCAACTGGCCAAAGATCACCCCAGGCACTTCCAGGCCGGCCGGACCATCTTTACCATCTGTGACGGTCTCCCTGGACTAAACTTCTGCCGAGTAAAAGAGGAAAAGGTAAAGAGACTACTGTTTGTGCCTGTTTCTTTCATTGCTGGTCGGCCCTGCACCGTGTTAGTCACGCAGCACCATAGACTTCCACAAACACCAACCGTGCCCCGGGCATTGCTCCACCTGTGGGGAGCAGTACTACCATTGCTGCCATAACATCATCCCGGAGGCCTCACACAGCAGCGGCGGCTTAGTAGCCGCATACCACAGGTGGCGTCACGAACACAAACTTTAATTCAAGCCACATATTCAACTGACACCCACCAGGGCCACGGAGCCGGGCCCAGCCACCACTGACTACCACCGGACTAGTCCGGTCCGGCACCGGGTGTCCCATAGCCCTGGGGTGGGCGAGTCAACTTTGGCGTCACGAACAGGATTTCGTGCCCGGTCACACCGGGTACTGTGCGCCTGAAGAACTGTGTAAAAGACTGTGTACTGGTTGTAAATTGCCGCCGCCATTAGCCGCGCCGAGCGCAGGAAGAAGGGGGGCGTGCCTGACAAAGAGCGCGAAGGGAGCGCGCCATCAGAGCAGAGCGCTGTTAACCCCGCGCGACCCGGAAGAAAATTTGAAAAGTGAACGGAGCCTGGTAAGGTTCACTAAGGGGGAGGAAGATGTCCGACTCCGAGGGAGAGCAGGTGGCTGCCATCGCCCAGGGCGCCGCAGCACCGGCCGAAGTAGTCCCAGTCGCCGTCGCCCCAGCCCCCACTGTAGCGCCGGTAATGCCGATCACCATGCCGTACATACCAGGAGCAGAATGGCTGCCGCAGTACTCCGGGGAGTCCCATACCTTGAGTGACTTCAGAGAAAGCCTGCACAGCTTGTTCCGGGTGTATCCTCTGACTGAGAGCCAGAAGGTGGGCATAGTAATGGGACAGCTAGCCGGCGCAGCCCAGCGTGAAGCGAAGTCCTGGCCTGATACAGATAAAGGGACAGCAGCCCAGATACTGGCCAAGCTAAAGAGTACTTTTGACACCCGCACCGCAGCAGAGATAAAGATGAGATTCTTTGGGTGCAAGCAACGGGCCACGGACAGCATAAGGGACTATGCCCTAAACTTGCAGGAGGCCCTGAAAGCAGTTAAACAGGTGGACCCAGAGAGTGTACGTGAAGAAGACAAACTCCTAACTGAGCAGTTCATAGAGGGGCTCCTGTCAGATGCCCACAGGACCCAGCTGCGTATCCTGGTCCTGCAGAACCCTGCTCTGGACTTTGCCAAGTTTAAGGACCAGGCCATCAGGGTACTGAGAGAATCTACACCGAATGACCCAGTACCCCTCCGGCCTCTTGCTATCACGTACCCCGGGGTGGTGCCTGCAACACGAGCCACTGCAGGGGCTGAGGCGCAGTCCCTGGATAAGGATCCCACTGCAGAGCTCAGACAGCAGTTCCAGGAGCTGACCAAGACTGTGGCTGCCCTTGCCAAGACCGTGCAGTCTCTACAAATGACCCCCTCGCCTGCAAAAATCGAGTTGGCCTCCAGCCCAGAAGACGTCCCATGGATGCGACAGAGGAGGATTCCGCCGACCCGAGGCAGAGACACAGACCGGTATGATTCAACAGGACAACCGATCTGCCGCCACTGCAACCAGGCGGGCCACATTGCACGACGCTGTCCTTTAAACGGGCCGAGCCTGGGGCCAGGAGCCAACCCCCAGGTGTGAGGAAGCCCGGCTCAAACCCCAGCCGCAGCAAGTATGTGGGAGGACGCCCGGTCCTTCCCATTGTGCTGGATGGGATCCCTTTGAATGCCCTCCTGGATACGGGGTCCCAGGTAACAACCATCCCCCACAAACTGTACAAAAGATATTGGGCTGATTCAGACATTGACCATGGCCCAGATGATGATTTAACGATTGTGGCCAGTAATGGTCAGCCCTTACCTCAAATTGGGTACAAAGAAGTAACCATTAAAGTGGGGCGGGTGGAATTGCCATGTCAGGGGATGATAATTGTAGATATAGATCGCAAAGAATCTGACCCACTGCTAACCCTTGGTACAAATGTGATAGAAAATTGTATTGCCGAAGTGATAATTTTGTTGCAACAGGCGTCTGAAACTGCCAGCTCCGGGCAGCAGCGTGTCCTACAGAGGGAGATCAGAGCCCTGATGAGGAGGCAGCAAGTAGAGCTAGCCGGAGGAGAAATTGGCAGTGTGAGGGTAAGTGACCCCCTCCCCATTGTAATACCCCCAAGAAGTGAAATGTTGATATGGTGTCGGGCAGCAATAGGCCTCAAGGGTCAGGATTACCATGCCTTGGTAGAACCAGTGTATTCAGACAGTAGGCCTGGAGTCCTGATAGCCAGAGGGGTAGCGGACGTCCGCAAGGGGAGAGTGCCCGTCCGTGTCCTGAATTGTGGGGAGGAGGAGGCCAAATTGCCCCGGTACGCCACTGTAGCAAAACTGTACACTGTCAGTAACAATACCATTAAAGCAGTGGAACCCTTGATCCCGTCCGACCAGGCGGAAGACAATGGCTCCAAGGGGCAGCCGGAAGACTGGTGCCAAAAATTACATGTAGGCACCGACTCCACCCCCTCGCACCAAAAGCATGGGGTTTACCGGGTGGTACAGGAGTACGAGCGGGTCTTCAGCAAACACCCCCTAGATTTTGGGCAGGTGAAAGGGGTTAAACATCAAATCCCCACGGGTGATCATCATCCCATTAAAGAGAGATACCGCCCTGTACCCCCCGCACAGTATCAGTGTGCCAAGGAAATGTTACGGGAAATGAAGGAGGCTGGGGTTATCAGAGATAGTTGTAGCCCCTGGGCAGCTCCACTAGTGCTCGTAAAGAAAAAAGATGGTACAATGAGAATGTGTGTAGATTACAGGCAAATTAACCGCATTACACATAAAGATGCTTATCCACTGCCCAGAATAGAGGAGTCACTAACAGCCTTAAAGTCAGCTAACTATTTCTCCACCTTGGATCTCACCAGTGGGTATTGGCAGGTTCCCGTGGCAGAGGCGGACAAGGAGAAGACTGCATTCACGACACCAATGGGCCTCTGTGAGTTCAATTGTATGCCATTCGGGCTCTGCAACGCCCCAGGGACATTCCAAAGGTTGATGGAGTGCTGCTTGGGCCACCACAACTTTGAAACCGTGCTGTTGTACCTGGATGACGTAATAGTCTACTCCAAGACTTATGAGGACCACCTGAAGCACTTAGCAGAAGTGTTTGAATCCTTGTCGAAATATGGCCTGAAGATCAAGCCGTCCAAATGTCACCTCTTGAAGCCAAAGGTACAGTACCTGGGTCATGTGGTCAGCGCAGAAGGTGTGGCACCTGATCCGGAGAAAGTCACTGTAATCAAGGACTGGCCAAGACCCACCACAGTGAAGGAGGTGCGGCAGTTCCTTGGACTGGTGGGCTACTACCGAAGGTTCATTGATGGTTTCACCAAGATAGCAGCGCCCCTTCAAGATCTCCTGGTGGGCCAGCCAAAGCAGGCTAAGAAGCAGAGCCCTCCATTTGAATGGAGCAGCCAACTGGAAACATCCTTTGTCCGGCTGAAAGGGGCTCTCACGGGAGAAGAAATTCTGGCCTACCCTGACTACAGCCAACCGTTTGTACTGTATACAGACGCCAGCAACGTGGGACTGGGAGCAGTTCTGTCCCAGGTACAGGGAGGCAGAGAGAGGGTGATAGCGTACGCCAGTAGGAAGCTTCGGCCCACAGAAAGGAATCCAGAAAACTACAGTTCCTTCAAGCTGGAGTTCCTCGCTATTGTTTGGGCAGTGACTGAACGCTTCAAGCACTATCTGGCATCGGCCAAGTTCACCATCTTCACGGACAACAATCCGTTGACACACCTGGCAACAGCCAAGTTAGGTGCGATGGAACAGCGATGGATGGCCCGGCTGTCTAACTTTGACTTTACCATCAAGTATCGGGCTGGCAAGAAGAATAACAATGCTGATGCGCTGTCCAGAATGCCTCACTTGCCCGAGTCTGGAGAAGACATGGATGAACTCGAAGAGATAGAGTTACCGGCTTTCCATCACCAAGGTGTGTCCCAGTGTGAGCATGCTGTGGGAGTGAAGCGCTCAAGCCAGCACGGGGTCTCGGTCAACCCCTTACTCCACCATAATTGGGAAGAAACACAGAACGGTGACCCGGCCGTGCGATTGGTCAAAGAGAAGCTAGCGCAAGCTGAGACCCATCTTGGCCCAGACGCTCCAGAGGAAGCCCAGCAGCTGTGGAAGGAGAGGGGACGACTGTTCACCTACCAAGGCAAGCTCTGCAAGAGATATGTCAACTATCGAACAAATGAACTTGTCTGGCAGATAGTGGTTCCGCAGAGAGATGCTCCAATGGTCCTAGCCGCGTATCATGATAACGCAGGACACTTCGGGTGGAAGAAGTTGGAGGCCCTACTCCGTGATCGGTTCTATTGGGTGCACATGAGAAAGATGATCGAGAAGTGGTGCCGAGACTGTGGCCCGTGTAACCTGAGGCGGAAAGACGATGCCAGCCAAAGGTCTCCCTTGCAGCCAATTGTCACAAAGCAGCCCCTGGAGTTGGTGGCCCTGGACCACGTGAAGTTAACACCAAGCCGGTCAGGCTATGTGTACGCCCTCACCATTGTGGACCATTACTCTCGTTTCCTGGTAGTAGTGCCTGTGAAGGACCAGACAGCCAGGACAGCAGCTAGAGCGTTCCAGGCATCCTTTTGCCGACCTCACGGCTATCCGGAAAGGGTACTGACTGATCAGGGTCCTGCATTCGAGGCTGAAGTGTTCCAAGAGTTCTGTAACATGTACGGTTGTAAGAAAATCCGAACCACACCGTACCACCCCCAAACCAATGGACTGTGCGAGAAAATGAACCATGTGGTTATTGATATGCTGAAGACCCTACCGCTGGAGGAAAGGAACCAATGGCCAGAAAAGTTGCCAGATCTGGTAGACCTGTACAACCACATCCCAGTGAATTCGACCAACTGCAGCCCCGCTTACCTGATGCGAGCCAGACCAGGCAAGTTGCCTGTAGACTTTGAGATGGGGACTGTGTCGCCTGAGGCGGTTCAAGAAATAGAGGATTGGGATACAGAACGGCAGCAGCGGTACCGTAAGGTCCAGGAGTGCGTAGAGAGGAGCCTGTCTCAAGCAAGAACGAGACAAGAACAGCATTACAATCAAACAGCCCCAGCAACTCCCTTAGCACCTGGAGAACAAGTCCTCAAGAAGAAGCGGAAGGCGCATAAATTGGATGATCAGTGGGAAAGCGAGCCCTACACCATTATCCCCTCCAACTTTGACAATAGTAAGGTATGCCTCATAAGCAAAGATGAAGGCAAGACCTATCAAGCAATTTCCCGAGACCGCCTGAAAGCGTGCCCTGAACGGTGCAGAATCCAAAGAGAAATGGAAGGAGTACAAGGAAGTCCCCAAAGTCAAGAGAAAGAAGGGGAGATGATTCAAACCATCCTTGGAAAGTTCCCCAAAACTTGGACCCGAATAAACAATGCCATAGTGGTACCAGTTTTGACGTTTCCGCAGTTGGTCGAGCCAGAAATGGAAAAGGTTCCGGATCCACCTAAAGAATCGTCCGCTCCAGCACGAGATGACACGCCAGCAGTGGAACAGGAGGATCAACCCCCTGTCAGTGGTGAACCTGTCATACCCTTGGCGACTCTTAGATCACAAAGGCAACCATCACGCTTACCTATGGGGGTTAGGCCCACCTGTAGTGCTGAGATAGAAGACGCACCACGTAGTCAGGGGCAAACACCAGAGCTACGTAGGTCCCAGCGCAGCACTCGGGGACAACCCCCTCTAAGGTATAGGGAGTCAACTGTATAAGGGAAAGAGTACTTATTAGGATGTAAATAGTTATGCAAAATGTCTGTCATGTTGTGTACAAAATGTTTTCTTTTTCTTTGATTGCGAAAATGGACAATTGGGCCACTGGACTATGGGTGGCCAACACCTAAATTGTTCATAGTTAGCACCAGTGTGCTCAACACCCCTGAAGAAAAACCCGTCCGGCGTGCATAGAGTGGGGTCATCAATGCTCTGACGCACGCCCAGAGCCTACGTTGGGGGTTTGAACGCGGCGGGTCCCCCATGGAGCAGTGTAATGGACACCCGGCAGGGAGCCACACTGGACTCTTATAGTAATGTTTAAGGTTGTAACGTTAAAGTATTTGCGCCTCCCATAATGGGATGAAATGTTCTAACATGTCATGTTTGTTTCTACAGTCCGGGAGTACTGAATTTAACTAAGGGGGAGTGTGGCGCCCCAGGACCTGGTCGCCACAACAGCATTGCCCTCCCAAAAGGGTTAATGCTGAGCCTGGAGGTAATTGGGAGATCTATTGGCCAGTAAGTTAACACTCAACACAGTTCTCCCTCCGGCCAGCAGGGGGAGCTCTGAACCTGGAACTTCAGGGAGCATTCCTTAAGTCTGGCTGGAAGGAGGAAGTGGTGATTAGTCTGGACACAGGAGTGAAAGAGTGCAGACGCAGAGTAGTGCTGCCTTGTAAACTGGGGCCTAGAGCTGGGATAGCTTGGCCCAGTGAAGCAAGGGGAGCAGAGAGGCACAGCAGGGACTCGGACATCGGAGTCTGTAGTTGCCAGGGCATAAAATCCATCCCTGGTAGCTGAATCCGGAGGGCAGGAGAGCTGCAAGCCCCCTGTCCCAGAAGCAATCTGAAGGTACAGCTGCATTCCAAGGGCCTGGTGTGGGCTCCAGCAGAGAAGCACCAGAGAGGGCCTGCGCAGTCTACCACACAGAAAAGGGGACGAACAACAAGTCCCAGCAGCAAGAGGGCAATTGCAAACCCAAAGTGCAGTGTCCTAACACAGCAGAGAAAGATTAAGGAGTAGGCCTCATACTCAACTGGCCAAAGATCACCCCAGGCACTTCCAGGCCGGCCGGACCATCTTTACCATCTGTGACGGTCTCCCTGGACTAAACTTCTGCCGAGTAAAAGAGGAAAAGGTAAAGAGACTACTGTTTGTGCCTGTTTCTTTCATTGCTGGTCGGCCCTGCACCGTGTTAGTCA